>NW_026594311.1:2648163-2689852 GCF_907164565.1 Psammomys obesus | reverse complement strand
CTCCCTCCTCCGCCACCCCCTCCCTAGCCGGAGCCGGAGCCGGAGCTGGAGCCGGAGCAGCCCGAGCCCCCCCGCCGCACCTGAGCCGCAGCCGGCGCCCCCCGTGCAAAGTTTCCCCGCGCCGGTGGGCGCCCGCCTCCCCACCCGCCGCGGTGGCGCTCCGGGGGCGGCCTTCAGCCTCCCCCGCCGGCCCCGGGCGGGTCCAGGCCGCCTCCCCGTCCCACGGCGCCCCCTCCCCGCCGGCGGAAGAGCCGCAGCCGACGCCGGGTCTCGCGGGCACCCGGGCGCACGTGCGGCCCCGGGATGCGCGGGGCGCGAGTTGGAAGCGGGGGGCCCCCCTTCCCTGGTCTCCCCCGTGCCGAGCACGGGCCGGGGAGGAGCCCGGACGGGCGGCCCCAACCCCCACCCCGACCGGCGCCCTCGAGGCCCCCCCGAGCCGCTCGTCCCGGGAGGACGGGTGCGCTCGGACCCGCTCCGAAAGTTCACTCAGTCGCCTCCCGGCGTCCCGCCCCGTCCCGTCCCGGTGTGCACGGTCCCCAGCTTCTGCGCCCGCGTCTTCTCGGCGCCTCCCTCGGTTTCCCTAGGTGTCTCTGGCTCCCCATGTCGCTCACTGCCTCCCGATCTCGCTCCCTGCGGTCCTAGCGTGTCCAGCTGTGGGTTTCTTTCCTCCCGCTCTCCGTGTTCTCTCCCCGAGTACCGGATTCTCTCTCCCCAGGTCTCCCTGTCCTTTCTCCCCAGGTCTCCGTGTTCTCTCCCCCCCCCCCCCCCCCCCCCCCCCCGCCGGGTCTCCGTGTTCCCTCTCCCCGGGTCTCCCTGTTCCTTCTTCCGGGGGCCTCTGTGCCTCCCGTGTCTCTGTAGCTCCCTCCTTAGGTGTCTCTCTGCTTGGTGTCTCTGGATTCCCTCTGTCAGGCCCCCTCCCCCACTTCTCTGGAATGCGGCCCCTCTGGTTCTTCTGCCCCGGGAGGGGGAAGGGCTGGCCCTTCTCCCCACTTCACCCCCTCCTTCTGCCAGGGCCCCTGACGTGGAGCAGGTGAGGTGGGAGCCCTACCTGCCCCAAGCGGTGGAATGGGAGGCAAGACCACCCTGAGAGCAGCCAGGCAGGGCCTGGGGATGCCAGATGACCAGAGGTTGTTGAGGAAGGCTCCGTTTCTGTCTCTGAAGGGACTAGGGTGGCATCCCGAGTGACCTGGCGCTGGTCTTGGCCAGGGGTTACAACTGGGAAGTGTTTTTGTGGTGGGAGGCCCGGTGAAGGAAGAGCAGTGGCAGTTCCGGGATGAAGGGCCCAGTCTGGGATCCTTGGGGAGGCGTGAGGAATCTCATAGGCTCCAGAGGAGAGGTCTGACAGGAGATCTGAGGGATTCGGTTTGGCTCCTTATTAACTCTTGCTTCAGGGAGCGTGAAAATGCCTGTTTTTACTGATTATGTGAATCTGCCTAGGGCTTCAACGACTCCTCAAGAACCACCATTCTGAGCCAGGGCTCAGGCCACACACCCCATAGGCCCCACCACCTTCATTCCCATTTTCAGCTCACCTCTCTTCTTCTGGGGCGCTTCACTTTCCCTGCAAGAAGGAGCCCCCCCCTCACAAACCTCCTGTTCTTGGACCTCACAACACACCTGTGCATCCTGCACACCCAGTCTTGGGCCTTCCTGTACACACGCTTTCTTGTACCTTCTAGTTCAGTTTCTTCATGGTTTTGTTCTCTTTGCGTTACAGTGTCCCTCTTCCTTTCCTTTAGTGGGGACACTTTTAATGATTCTTCCCTCCTTTCCTCTTGCCGCTGCTGACACATAGTCCAGGGCTATGTGTTTAGGGCTGTGGATAAAGAGTTTAGTTCGGGGTGCCGGAGGAGCCTTTTGCTGGGAGGTGGGGTGTACTGCAGCAAGGGTAGGCTGGCTGGAAATCTGCCCTGCCAATTGTATTGCTGTGCAGCAAGGAATACTCACTGCCCCTGGTGTTTTGTGTTTTCTCTGTACTTCCTCCCAGCCACCCGCACTGAGAGTCGGTTTGAGGTCCTCAGGGGGGAGGTAGCCCCGGACCTGAACCTCAATGCTCCAGCTTGATATGGCCAGGAGGCCTCTTTTGGGGGAGGGGACCTCTCAGGTTCAGCCTCCTGTAGAGAGAGGCTGATAATCAAGTGTAGGTGGGCCGCAGGGCCGCTGTGAGAAGCCAAGAGAACCGTGTGGCCGCGCAAGTCAGCAGTGGCCATCACTTTGTGGGAATGCAGAAGTGATCCAGTAACCTGCTATCGACCGCCAAGTGTGTGCTGGGCACAGGGCTAGGCACGGTAGTCCTGGTAGTCTTGCTCCCTGCGGGACCAGCAGCTGTGTAAGGAAGCCTTTCCCTTAGCAGCTTCTGGGGTGGGAACGCTAGCCGCACAAAGCAACTGTTCCCAAGCTGAGGTTAGAAGGTTGGAGGAGTTCTCGTGAGACAGGGCAGAGATAAAGGTTCAGTGTGAGATGGGTGAGTCTCAGAGGAGACTAGGAAAGGGCTCTCTGAAGTGGGCTTACACAGATCAGTAGGAGTTTGCCAGTTGAAAAAGAGAAAGGACGCTGCAGGTGGAGGGAAAAAAAAATTGAAACAGTGGGAGCTTCACTGGAAATAATGCAGGGGAAGAGCCCTTGCCTAGCATGCTTGGGCCTGGGATTCAGTTCCCGGCACTGCAAGTTAATGGTTAATTAAATTAAAAAAAAAAAAAAAACCTAAACAATATGAGTAAAGATTGAGAGATGTTATCACTTGTGGTGTGTTCAGAGACACAGCAGCTGACAGAGCCTTGAATGTTCTGTGAGGTACCCAGTGACTTCTGAAAACCCAGAGGGACCAGTGGCTTAAAGTTCGGGTGGAGTCCACGGGTCACGCTATAGTCAGATTGTTTTACTAGAACATGGTTCTAGGCTATGGAAAAGTTTGGGTGGAGACAGAATTCCAACTGAGGAGGATGCCCCATGCAGAAAGTCAGGTGAGAGAAAGGTGGCTTGTTGGGGAGGAGCACAGGCCCACTGAGAAAGCACATTTGGCAGAACTGGGTGGATGGTAGAATGGACAGAGAGGAAGAGGAAGGGGACCAGGCTTCCCTGAAATCCCTGAGCTAGCGGCGTGGGAAGGAAAGTTGCAGGCTAGGTGGGTGTTGCGCTCAGGCCTGGTCTGTTATCTTTGAGGCATCTGGGTTTTGGTGAAGGCACATGATCCTACAGGAGAGTTTGGTAAGAAGACAGAGTCTAGGCCAGAGAAGGACACCTGGAGTTATGTGAGAGTTAGGAGCCCTGTTCTCTCAAAGAAGACAGCTGTCAACAGTGGCCAAGAGCTGAGATTGATTATGAACTCCTGGAGTTCAACTTGACCTTGAACAATTTGTTGATCATCTCTGACCCTCATTTCTCAAATGGGTATGATAAAACTCCATGCCGCATAAGGTTGTTAGGGGGATTAAAAGGTAAGCCTAACGTGTTTGGGACCGGGTCTCACACCTTGCATTGCCACTCAGTGGTAGCAGTTGTTTTAACGTCATCAATGGGAGTGATGAAAATACACTCCTCCACCAGAATCGGCAAATCACTGAGTTGTCTTTGTAAACACACTGTCCAGGCAGAGGCACCTGCCTGCAGTAGCAGCCGCTCTGGTCTGGGCCTTTAAGGGGGCCGCTCCACCAGGCGGGGGCTCTCGTCCCCCAGCCCACTGGTGGGACTGTTTGTTGCTTCAGTGTATTTGACCTTCAGGGCGCAGGCAGGTGTGAGAGGGCTGGAGGTGGGGCCCTGGAAGAGAGGAGGTCCTGTGGAGGGGCAGCTTCTGTGGTTTAGAACCCCACTCTCGCCCACAAGAGTCTTTGTTCTGCTTTTCTCCAAGATCCAGATGCACCGTGGGTGCGCCGGGCCTCTGGGCCTGAGAATCCGGGTTTATTTCTTTGGCTGTGTTATTATCTGCTACTTCTGGGGACTGTTTGTGGTGCGGCCCCAGGGCTGCCTGGAGGTTGCTTCAGTCGGTGTCTGTGCTCTGGGTTTCTACTAGTTCCCGGTCCCACTGGTGGGCCGGGCTTCAGCCTGGCAGGTGACGCAGAGCCCTTCCAAGGCTGGCCAGGTTGGTGCAAGGGCCTTCTACGTGATCTTGGTCATGGCTGTTATCTAAGCATGGTGTGAGATCTTTCTGGGTGGTACCCAGTGTGATTCCTCACTGAAATCCTGTCCTGTTTAGGTCCTGGCTGAGCGGCTGGCCAGTCTACCTGCCAGGTATCAATGCCAGTTTGTTCTCTGGGTAGCCTGGCCATCCTGACTGTTCTAGGCTCTGTCCCCTTGTGGGCCTGGAGTGGTCCTACAGGCGACTTGGTGGTCTGTGTTGGGGCCCTTTGATCCTGGATTGGTGTGCTCCAGAGCTCTGTTTTGGGCTGTATTCTGTGTTCCTTGGGGTCTTGGCAACCTCAGGATCCTTGTGTGTTTCTGAGACCTGCTTTGTGGCCATTTTGAATGTCTGCCTCTCTTCGGCTCCGATTTTAGGTAGGGCCTGTCTCAGTCGTCAAAGCATGAGGCCCAGTGCTTGTTGCTGGCATGGCCTTGGGTGTGACGCCGTGCCTGGGTCCTGAGCAACGGTGGCGCTAACAGCCCCACGGCAAGCATTGTGAGACTGGGCGGGCATCTCCACACAAACGGGATTTTGAGTGTGTAACTCCGAAGCCGGTTCCTCTGGCCAGACCCGCTTGGCAGCTTGCTGCAGGAGCAGTGGCTACTGGGAATGTTGAGGAGAAATGTGGTGGACTGGGGTAGAAGCCCTTAACAGCATCTTGGGGCCCAGAGCCTTTGGCTCTGGTCTGGCAGGGGCGGGCAGGTCTGTGGAGGTTGTGTTGGTTCCTGGTCCAGAGACCTTGGTTGGGGCTCTTCACCTAAGAAGACTCCCTAACTTTCCAAAGGTGACCAGTGTAAGGTAAGGACAAAGGCTGGACGGATGGCTCAGCAGTTAAGAGCACGGGGTCCCCATGCTTACAGATGCCTGCTGTGGGTTTGGTTCCTAGCACCCACATGGCAGCTCACAACCATCCATCACTCCAGTTCCGGGAGATCCGATGCCCTCTTCTGAACTTGAGCATCATATGTGCACACAGCTGGTAGGAACATGTGCATACATGCAGGCAAGCACTCATACACATCAAATAAATCTTAACGGAAAAACAAGAAGTTAAAGTGAGGACAGTTCCCATGTGTGGAGATTGGTCTGTGGTTGGTGATGAACATCAGTCCTGGGTCAGTGAAGATGTTCCCAGCCTCATCCCCTCCCTCCCCTCACCACAGTTTCCTGTTCAGAGAAGAGCCAGGTGTCAGGACTGCCGCATGAACACTGCTCTGAGTTTGGGGTGAGGCCCAGAAGGAGCCCCAAATAGAATGTTGCATGCTTCAAGTGGACACCAGCAGAGTAGCTGGGCTAGTGATGAGGTGATGTGGGCGTGACTAGGCCCTGGCCCCACCCAGGACCACGCACAGGCTAGTGAGCGCTCAGGAAAGTGAGGTTTAGAAGGAGGGGCAGGGCTCTGACGCTCCGTGCCAGGGGAGGAGGCCGCCAGGGGCACACCTTCATTTTAAAAATTATAGAGAAGCAGAAAGTCAAAAATAAATATTGCTCCTGAAGCTTCTTTGAAGCCTGGTGTATGTGCTGGGGCGTGTCCCCTTGGCTGGGCTGTTTCCTGTGAACTCCTGTTCTCACCGTGTGTTGACTGAGTACCTACTATGTGCTGGGTTCCTGCTGAGTGCTGGGGATGGTGAGTTGAGCCCAGCAGGCGTGCCCCACGTGTTTACTGAGCTTATTTTAGCAATGCAGAGTCATGTATGTAAATAAATACATTTGTGGTCACTGCTTTGAGGCAAAGTCCAGGCATGTAGTTGCCTGTGTCATGGAAGGCTTCCCTGAGAAGTGCTGTGGGCTCTGGAGTATGAGTGATAACTGGTCAGAAGCACATAGTTAGCTCATTCTAGGCGGTGACACCAGCATGGGCAAGGCTGGGAAACAGGAGAGGGTAGGGCACACTTCAAGAGAACGCTCCTGTGGCTGGCTAGTGAGAGGAGAACCTGGCCGGTGGGGCTCCAGAGGTAGGGTGGGTGAGTGCTCCACTGCGGGGTCCCCGTGGGGTTCAGACCCAGATTCTATGGCCGTGGTTGGAGACTTGGCTTGTGTTGCCCATGGCCAACACAGGGAATTAGGTGGGTGGGCAGGCACATAGTAGGTGCTTCAAGACCATCAAACAAATGCAGTGCAGTGACTAGATGGTTGTTTTTACTAAATGGGGGTTGCCCTACACCGACAGATCTGTGACCCTCTCTTCTTTTCCCTGCATAAATAGCGAGTTTTGAAAGTCTGTCTGTGTCGATTTATGTTCTGCTTTGATGAAATTCTTGATGTTTTTCTCTTTTTCTCTCTGTCCAGGAAGGAGCGGAGGCCCTGGTGCCCTGCCCTCAGTGCTGAGTGCCCAGCAAGAGTGACTAGTATACGCAAGCAGAGACCCGGTGAGTGTGCCCCAGTGTGTGGCCAGGTGCAGGGAGTGGAGGGGGGCTGTGGGCCAGGCTGAATGGCTTGGGTTTTGATGTGAGATCCAAATAAAGTTGTGGAGGAGACATCCAGTGTGTGTATGGCTGAGAGATGGTAGAGGCCTGGGCAGGGAGAGCAGGAGCATGAGAAAGCGAAGGGATTTGAGTGTTCTTTGGGCAGGTGGAGAATACGGGCCACGGTGAAGGATGGAGTAGGGGACATGAGGGAGGGGAGGCATCCGGCTAGCATGGAGGACGGCTGTGGGTGGGGAGTGACGGACCCCTCATCAGCTGCTGCAGGTGTGAGGTAGGCTTCTGGGTGACACCAGGGTCTGACTGCTTCTCCATTTACCATGTGTCTGTAGGGACAAAAGACTGCCTGTCAACTGAAGAACAGGGTACTCAGGGCGGTGGGCTGGAGTTGTAGGGAACAAGGTCGGAGAGTTAGAGTCTACGTTGTGGGCTTAGATGTGAGGCCGAAGGTTCCCAAGCAGTGTCCACACGTTCCTCTAGTTGTGGCTTCATTCTCTGAGCACTGGCTTGTGCCTCCTCTCTGCAGACCGAGCACACATGAGGGACATGATTAGATTTGCGTTTTAAAGGGGTAATTTTTTTTTTTTATCTTAAATGTAGTGTTTATCTACGTGTATGTGTATACACCATATGTGTGCCTGGCACTCAGTGGAGGCGGAAGAGAGGGTTAGATCCATTATGGGTTGTTGTGAGCCCCCATGTGGGTATTGGGAACTGACCCTGGGCCCCCAGCCAGAGCATTAAGCACCCTTAACTGCTGAGCCATCTCTCCAGCCCCTGGGGTTTGAGTTTTTGTGGCTTGTGCACAGGATGGATTGGAAGGGAGTGACCGAAGGCAGGCCTTCCACTGAGAGGATGGGAGATAGTTGGGATGGAGTTGGATGTTTGGGATGAGGAAAGGATCTTCAGAGATTTGGCAGGCTGGGTGACAGGGTGTCCCTGAGCTTGGTGGGCCTTTGTAAGCAAGACCCATGCCTCTTGGCCATCACCCTGTTCACTGGACAGCTCTAGATAGATGGTTTAACAAAGGAGGCCATGACAGAGACTGCTCTGGAGCCGTGAGGCGGCTCAGCGGCTAAATGTGCTCTCTGCCTGGCAGCCCAAGTTCGATTCCCAAATGGTTCTGGCTTAGATGGAGGGGGATATGGGGGTGCTGTGAGTTTTCACACTTGGTAAGATGGGCCGTGGGATTTTACAGAAGGGCAGAAGGGAGGATCGGGCTGAAGGGTCAGGTGGGGAGAGTGGCCATAAGGGTGCTATGTGCCCTTCTGTCCTCAGGTGAGGGGCATGTGCAATCTGGCTGCCGTCTTCCCAGAGGAGGCTCTGGAAGAGGGGTCCTTCGTCTATCTGGGGGTGCTACTTGTTAGTGGCTTGTCTGGAGGGGGAGGTGGGGTTGTGGGCCCCCCCACTTCTGGAGGCTGAGTTTATTTAGGGGTAGAGAGCCACTTTGAGATTCTAAAGACATCAGGCACGTTGGGACTGCCTTTAGTTGAAAGTGAGAGTGATTCTCAGGGCGACTGAGTTCTAGGGCCGGGGCTGTAGGCTGACTAGCTTGCCATCTGTCCTGGTTTCACAGTCGTGGTACTATAAGCTTTCTAGACAAGGTGACCCTTTTTTGTGGAGCTGGCCTGATACTGTAAGATGTCTCATAGTGTCCCGGGTTTCTTCCCATTAGCTGCTAGTAACACCCACCTCCATCCCCAGTCCTAGATGTCTGCAAGCATTACCTCATGGCCTGTGGCAGGCCAGAGCAACCCTGGGCTGAGAGCCACTGGTTTGTATCTCCTGTTGTGATTTCACTAAACTCTACAACCTGGAAGCCTCGGGAGAGTCACATTGGGGAAGATTTACGTTGATGGATCACCTGAACCCAGTTCTGAAGCGGAGTGAGTGGCCGGGGCAGGAGAAGGGCATCTTTTGCAACAGAGACAGGATGGGTACAGAGGCCTCAAGGCAGCGAAGTTGGTGAACATTAATCCAAGAGATTCCACTGCACTTCCCCCAAGAAAAAGGCTTACGGGTTGTAGCTGTCAAAGGAACTCACGTTGTCCCTTTTTGGTTTTTGTTTGTTTTGTAACTAGGCCCCTGTTAGGTTCTTGGCTGCCACTCACAGATATTTGACACCCCTAGATCCCCCTTTGATTCCCCCAAAGAGTCAGAAGTGTGGACTACAAAAGGGGCCTCCGTAATTAGAGGATCCCCAATACTAGAGCGGGAGGGAACGTTGTTCCTGGCTGGAGGAGCGGAAGACAGTCTCGGGCACTTTCCTGCCAGCCACCTTCTCCAGGTGAGGGTCGAGGCTAAGGCATGATTTATTCCCGCCCTAATCCAGTGGTTGGTTTGGAGAGAGTTGGAAACATGTTGGCTTTCCTTCCCAAGTGTGACAAGGCCTGTTTCCGCCTTCGAGGCCGCTGCTGCAGTACCACTCGGTGAACTGTCCAGGACATGACAAAAGGGTTGGGTTAGCTGCTGCCACAGGTTAGAAGATGCACAGCTCTCTGCTTGCTCTGCCCAGCATGCATCTTGGTGCTTAAGCCCTGGCCCCTCCATGGCAGAGCACACTGTGGAACCCTGAATGCCCCTTCTGTGAATGTCCGTGTTTGGTGTCTAGCCTCCTGGGAGCCAGGGTCCTGGCCTGGAGAGGAGTGCTGGGGGAGGCCAGAGGAACAGGTGGTATTTGGAGACTAATTAATATTTGTGAATAATAACTCGTGCCCACGGGAAACAAATCAATCTGTGTTTGCATATTCATGAGGGGGCCTTGAGAATGATCCCAGCTGTTTTCCATCCCGGAATCCCTCGGTTCTGGCGTCACATGGTCCCTGGGGGCCCTCTTTGGCCCTGGCAGGATGGTTAGGGTGGACCTCATGGAAGTGACAGGCATTTTCCATGATACACATACATGAGTCCTGTGGCTTGATATGGTGCCTGCTGATCCCTTTTTCCTCAGAGCAGTAATTCCCAGGCTCTTCGGTTTCACACACAGTTCAGTTTCCAAAAGTGCTTAGGGCCAGACAGGGGCTTAGCAGTTGTGTTTGTTTGTTTGTTTGTTTGTTTGCCAAGTAAGGACATTATTTAAAAAAAAAAACAACTGCTATCTGCTGTCCCGATCACTTCATACAAGAAAGGACATTTTAGTACCAAGGACAAAATTTGAGAATAAAGGACATTTCTTTCCAAGAAAGGGCAGTTGGCAGCTGTACAGTGGTGTGGCAAAGAAAAAAAGATATATCAAAGCCATTCTCAATGTAGAAAAATTATACTCAATTATACCCTATAATATCACATGCCATGTAATTGTTTTCTTGCCCAAGTGTATCATTTTGGTAGAACTGATGGTCCACAGTGCAATCCACAGATGAGCTTGAGTGCCCAGTGTTTGGGCCTTGATTCTGTCTGACTCGTCCGAGGCTCAAACTCACCCATCCATGTTGGTGGGGTGGCTGTCTGTTCTGAGCACTGCTGTGTCTGTGTCGGGTGGGTACACAGGTTTATGGCAGCTCAGCAAGGCAGACTTGTTCTGCAGGGGACCCGGAGACCAGCATGCGAGCAGGACCAACATCTAGACTCAAGGCAGGGCCTGGGACTCAGGGTGGCTCACCTCTCCTGAGGAGGGAGGAGGTCCTGGAGCCGCTCCCTCACAGCCTGAACTGCCTGACACCAGGGCCAGGCTCTGTGCCCAGAGTCCAGGGGTGGGAGCCACTTGCTCACGCCAGGAGCTGCTGACAGGGAGAGGCCCTGGCTTGGAAGACCATATGGGTGCCAGAGCTGTTCCCTGAGATTGTGCCTGTGTTATGTCTGTCCCTGGGGGCTCCTGGGAGCTCTGGCTGTCTGTGTCCCTGTATCCAGGGACCACTGGGAACAGCTCTCTTGGGGGTTAATGTCTAGATTTTCAACCTAAGAAAAAGCTTTAAATATGTCCTGTGTGTGAGACTTTGCCTGCATGTGTGTCTGAGTACCATGTGCGAGTCTGGTGCTCACAGAGGCCAGGGGAAGGTGTTGCGTCTTCTGGAACTGGAGTTAGACAGTTGTGAGCTGCCGTTTGAGCGCTGGGAATCAAATGCAGGTCCAGAGGACTTAACTCGGAGCTATCTCTCTGGCCCCTTGTGCCTTCTTCCTATGCTGTGGTTATGAACAAAGTGTTCTGAACACTACCTGACATACCCAGGGGATCTTGAGTCCCCAAGTAAGAGCCACTGGCCTTTGCTACACTGGGGATTGGGCTCAGATAACACTTGTTATCTGAGAATTTCACTTAGGTGTTGTGGGAGTGAGACACCGTGATGGCCTTATTGAATGGTGTCTGTGGCACCTCTGTGGCAGTGTACTGGGACACCTCTGATGTCCTCATCAGGCAGCTTTACCCAGCTCCCCGTACCCTCTGTGTGCACATGCATGGTGTCTGGACCAGACGCTGTTTCCGTGATGCTGCACCTGCTGTGGTTGCTATACCAAGGCCGCTACAGGGGGAGAAACCTCGGTAATTGTGCTGGGGAGCTCTGTCCCGTGATGACTGTGCTGTGCATTTTGCACCTCGTAACTTCCATTCTGTTTCATCCCTTTCTGTCTAAACCAGGGAGATGTGGCCCCATGATATTTGTGCTGAGGATTATGTCCATATGGTGTCTGCACTGGGAGGTTGGGGGTGGGGAGAACGTGCCTGGAATGCTTGAGCATGGACGTTAAACTCTCGGACTTAATGTGATGTCTCACCCATGAGACCTGCTTGACCTGTGCTGTGACTCGCCTCTGAGTTGTACCCTGGGTATCTGTACTAACATATAGAGTCCTACCATGGTCCCATGGTAACTGGCCAGGCAGTTCAGCACCTGACCTCTTGATGGCTGCACTAAGATAACCACGGTGCTGTGACGAACAAGCCCGGATAGGACCTGAACTCCCGTCCTTACGTGGCAGTGTATGTCCTCGCTGTACTGAACCGCCTCAGCTCTGCGATCACTCAGTGGAACCTTCAGCCTGGAATAAGTAGTGCTAGACAGACACCACACCGTGTCCTTTTAGCTTTGTGGCCTCTGCTGCCTACTCCTTACTTCCAGTTTGGGTAAGCTTCCAGGACAGGGACCATCTCCCCTTCCCTCTGTCTCTTGCCCCTGCCTCACTTCACAGTCCCACCTGCTGTATCTACCTTTGTTCACCTGCTGCTCATTCACTTGATGATCTTTGACTGTCCTAAGTCCAGATAAGGGTTCAAGCTCCAGGAAGGAGCAGAACCATGTTGGAGCTCCGTCCCTTCTGTTCACCTGTCCTCTCACCTTGAAAATTCTCTTAGCACTGTGGGGTCCCATGGGCCCTCAGGTCATGCCCAGTGCCACTCCCCCATTACACCCTTGTTGTGTTTTCAGAGCATGGATGAAGCCTGGCCATGTGCCAGTGCCCTGTGGCAGTGAGAGAGGAATTGGTTGGCACTGCTACGTGTCACCTAAACCCCTAGGCGGGGAACATGGGGGGAAAAAAACCTTTAAAAACTCACCCCTGGGATTGAGCTGTCCCCAGTACATAGTGTGGCCACTGAAAGGCTTCAACAGGTGGTTGCAGAGTGGAAGAGGTGTGTGGACAGGAGGGTGAGCAAGGCCCTGAAGGCTTTAGCTAGCCCCAAGCACAGCCCTCCCACATCTGTTTTCGATACTTGGGACAAGGAAAGAGGAAGCATGGCTGGCTGTTGACTCTTAGGGGCTAGCATTCCATTTCCCAGCCTCCTTAGAGTTTGTCTGTGGGTTAGGAAGGTGCCATGGGAATTGGGTAGGTTGAGGGTGGCCAGGTGGGGCAACTGTAACTTGCAGAAAGCAGTCCTGGCGAGCCCTGATGGGTTGTGGCTTTGGCTGTGAGTCTCTGACAAGGTGGAACCAACTGATGCTAAGTCTGTATTCTGGGGCCCCTCTGCTGAGCATGTTGGGGTTGGCCCCTTGCTTCCTGAGGAAGAGCAACAGGATGCCCCAGGGACTGGGATGTCCTTGGACTGTGTGAATCTGCTCACTATTTCTGTCTCTGTCTTGTTTTTGTTTGGTCTTTGTCGCAAGACACATGTTGTCTTTCACTCCCTGTCCCCATCCCCTTAATGATGTGAGTTGGAAACTCAAAATCTGGAATGGACCATGCCTGCGCTAGTTTTTTAACTAGCTCTCTTCCCATTCCTGGGGCTTAGAGAATGCCCTGAAGGCCTCTGCACTCTTTCTGTAGGATGGGTTGACCTTCAGTGGTGAGGGAGCTTGGGCAGCCATTACACAGCCGATTATGGGACTGCTGAAGTCAGCTCTGAGTGGGCAGTGAGGATGGGTAGGGGCCAGGAGGCAGCATGGGCAGGAGGAACACGAGTAGGCACTGGCTAATTGGCTCTGCCCTTCTCTCCGTTACAGGTGGATTGTCTTGGGCTGTGGCTGGCTGTGGAGCTAGAACGCTGGATGGCCCCCGAGCCAGCCCCAGGGAGAAGGATGGTGCCCCTTGTACCTGCACTTGTGATGCTTGGTTTGATGGCAGGCGCTCATGGCGACAGTAAGTCCGACTCCTCATCATGCAGATACAGGTTGAGAAGTGACACACCTTCTAGCAGGGCTCTAGAGTGCAACATAGGAGTAGGTCCTAGGGGAAAGAAAAACAGGAGGCCAGATGGACAACACTCTAGTCCTTCTGTCCTAGAGACCCCCACTTGGAAGCCCCCTTCTAAGGAGTACCTGCTCCTCCTACTTCCTCTGAACATCCTGTGGGGTACCAGGATATCTGCAGAGTAATGCAGGTCTAAGTGTGACTCTGATTCATGGAGTTGGGGAGCCATGTTTTGGATTTGTGCGATCTTTGTGTGCCGTGCGTAGGCATGTGCTTTGTCCTTATTGCCGATTCCTGTAGAAGAAGACCCTGTGTAGAGGCAAGCAGGGTGCCAGACATGTCCACCGGTCCAGGGAGGGCTTAGAAGCTGAATTACCTGTATCCTTCCCTTTTCCAAGGAACTTTCAAGGCAAAGCACCTCCTTCCCTGAGCCAGGCGTGCAATCCCTGGAAAATAGGGGAAGGACTGTGTGGCTTGGCTTGAAGAAGGAGAGAGGGGTTGGGGAATGAAAATGAGGTGTGTGTTTGTGTTGGGGAAGACGATTTGTCCCCTGCTCAAGTCCAACTCTGAACTTTGGTCTCTTCCCTGCTGCTGCTGCCCTTCCCCCTGCCTGGCACTATAAGACTGGCCATAGCCCGCCCCGTCACCATGGTTACCACTGCTTGGTTACTGGTGGGAGGCGGAGCACAGGACAGGCTTAGCCAATCTGCAGGCTGGGGGGAGGGGCAAGGTCGGAGCTGAGGTCCCTTGGGGGGAAGGGCCTATTCCCAGCCTGTCCTGAACCCAGAGGCAGTTCAGGGCCAACCCAGGGGTCAGGCCCCAGGACAGCACACCATAGGGATCCCTGTATCCCCTCTGGGTCTCTAGACAAGAGCCTTGTCCCACCAGAACGCTCTCTCTAAATGGCTCATTAATAATTCAGGAACCAGTCATGGAAGTGGGTGGCCCTGGAGCACCCCTCCCTTTGTCCTCAGAGGCTGGGCCCTAGCTGGGGGAGAATGGGAGGGAGTGGGCCTTCTTCTGGCGTGTCTAGCCAGAGTAGTGCAGGGCTGGGGGTGTCTAGAAGGGAAGTCAGGTGGAAAACTTTAGAAAGCGGGCTCCTCAGGCCTGGCTGGGGCTGTTGGGTGAGATGGTGGAGCTAGAGGGGAAGAGTGTAGCAGAGGGCACAGCAGGTGTGACTGACGATGACAAGAGCACTGGCCTGGGGTTGTCCGTGGCCCTCGGATAGTGAAGGGCTGTTGTCATTCTTCTCCATGATCCTCAGATAGTCTCCGGGCTCAAGATGGCAGGGGAGGATTGCCACTGAGCTTTGAGAAACAGTGAGACCTAGGAGAGTAACTGCCTTCTCTGTGCGGCCTCTGACCCAGCATGCTCCAGCCTGCGACCCTCAGCCGCCATCCTTATATCTACCTTCCATTTTCTCTCTGTGGCTGGTATTACCACCCGCCTGGTCGCCAAGTCAGAGACCTGGGCCTCCTCCCAGCTTCCTCACTCCCTTCTGTCCACCTCCAGGTTCTGTGGCCTCTACCTTTTGAGTGTCTTTGGAATGCATCCACTTTGCTCTCCCCTCTACCTTCTGCTTGGGTTAGAGCATGCATCAGCCTTCTGATGGTTTCTCTGCCTGCGGCCCCTTCCCTCCGAGGCCATTCTCTGCTGCACGGTGAGAAGCAGGTTGTGTCTTTCCTTTGCCCCACTGCCTGCAGGGTCAGCTTTAGCCGTCTTCCTCTCTGCTAACCTTACCCTTCACTGTTCCACTCCACCCAGAACCTCCCATGCTTTCTTCCCTCAGCTGCACATAGCTCTCTCTCTGAGCCTTCAATTCTTTTTCCACTCTTCCGCAGTCAGGCGTGGTGGCCTGTAAGCCTAGCATTTGAGAGGTTGGAGGCAGGAGGATTAGGAGTTCTAGATTATTTTGGCTACAGAGTAAGTTGAGGACAAGCCTCGGCTACATGACTCCCTGTATCCAAAAACAAACGTGTGTGTGTGTGTGTGTGTGTGTGTGTGTGTGTGTGTGTGTCCAGATCTGACTCAGCTGTCATTACTTCCTGTAGTAGTGTGGTTCATGCTCTGGTCCCCTGCATTCTTCATGGCTTGCTGTTATGGGCATTTTGTTCTAGGTCTATCTGCTGGGGCCAGCAGGGAACACTGGGAATTTAGACATTTCCAGCTCAGGGTTTGGAGAGGGTTGGTGAATAGGTAAAGGGGTGGGACAGGCCTGACCTTCATAGGAATCAGGAAGAGTGAGGTAGAACTGTTTTTAGGGCAGATTTCCAGGAATCTTTGTGCTGGCTCCTTAGTGATTTGATTACAGAGACCAAGCAGGCGTTAGACGGTGGGAACCATGTGAAGAAGCTGAGACCCTGCCTCTGCTAAGGGTGGACCCCTGCCCTGGTGCTGTGACTTGGCCACTGTCCCAGCCAAGAGCCATAGAGCAGAGGCATTAGCTAAGGACTGTGGTAAGCCAACCATGGGAGTTAAGGGTCTGTCCTCCCAGCCTGCCTTTAAATTACACTCACTTTTGAATCTTTCCCCATCGTGGCCAGGCCCGGACTGAACCTGCAGGACTTCTCACTAGGGGTAAGCAGCCAGACATGGACAGGGCTGCTGCAGAAGGCAGGGCGGGTGCCCCCAGAGAATTGACGACCAGAGCAGTGAAGCGCAGAGCGGACAAATGTGTTTCTATAGGCCTCTTAACGAGACAAATGAATGGGGGCCCTGGCCTCAGAGGGGAAGTGAAGAGAAGCAGGGTAGAGAAGCAGCTGCCAAGAGTTAGCCTGGAGGCCTAGTGTCGATGCCTAATCAGCGCCAGTGGAAACCTGGGTACAAAGACATGCTTGCTTCATGTATGCACGCTTCCAGAACCTCACTTGCCTGGTCTCCCCAACCCAGGGGTTTGTGCCTTCTTGGGAGAGAAAGTTTATAGATGTGGGCATGGAGGTGGTCTTGGTCCAGCCCTCGGGCAGAGTTTTCTGCTGATGTCACTTGTTAGGTGCTAGGATAGAAAGAATCCACTTAGACCCATCACAGGAGGGAACCCACCAAGCTGGGCACAAGTCTGTTCTGTGAGCTGACAGAACAGCGGGGGCAGGTTGGGACAGCACTGGCGCAGGCAGTAGCCTGAATATCTTGAGAGGCTTCCTGGAATAGAGGGCTCCTGAAGATGAGTGGGCATTTGCTAACAGAGTATTGCCTAATGAAAAAGTGAGACTGGCAGGGTAAAAAAAAGAAAGCTGTACCCCTGGGCTTCTGAGCTTATGGGAAAGCCAGAGTGAGACGTGCACACAGCAGAAGACAGCAGCAGGAACCCCGACCCCTCTCCCTGCCCCTGCCCCCACCCAACACCAGGTGCAAGTTGGGTCCTGGTTACGATGGAGTTCTTTGCATGCATTGGAGTTCAGCAAGGTGTCTGGTAGCTGAAGGGTGGGTAGTATGCATGAGAGATGCAGGTGCCTGGGAGCAGGGGCCTGCAGAGCATATGTGTCTCTTTGGCCATTTCCCCTCCTCCGGAGGCCCCCTTGCCTTGGAACATGGCAGGGCCCTTCCCCCTCGTGCTTATGGGTGGTCCAGCTAGACCCTGCCCTCTGGAGCTTCCGTCACAAGTGCTTTCCCTGAGCTTGTTTTCCTGTTGCACAATAGGGGTAATCACTCCTACCTGTAAAGGTTAACTGAGGTCACGTGGGCAAGGCACCTGGCACCTATTAAGTGCTCCCCCTGTTGGAGGGCCTCCTGGAACTAGGGTTGCCCTGGAGTGGACTGGGCTGGGGAACGTTGCCAGCAGCAGTCACGGGTGCTCATTAATGAGTTCCCCAGCTCGCTGGCCACTCAGGACCTGGGAAGTCACCTCTCCAGCAGCTCCTTCATGATCCTTCTCTGCTGTGTGTGCTGACTCCTTCCATGTGCAACGCTGTTTTTGTGCCTGTGTACATGTGCCCCTTAGGTGGGGCACCAAATAGCAGCCAGTCCTCCTGTGGAGGCACCTCGGAGGTGGCCCAGTTTAGCTGTCTCTGGAGTTGCATGCCTGTAACCTCTCTAAGGGGGTGCTTCTTCCCCAAGGCACTTCCTCT
Organism: Psammomys obesus; assembly: GCF_907164565.1. NCBI lineage: Eukaryota > Metazoa > Chordata > Mammalia > Rodentia > Muridae > Psammomys > Psammomys obesus. Next base: position 2,672,687 of record NW_026594311.1, on the reverse strand, counting down.
CATCTACAGGGTCAGCTGTTGGCCCGTGGAGGATGTTCCAGGGTGTCCCACTGTGAGTAGCTGCCCACAGGGTCGGGTGACACAGCAGGTGACACAGAGCTGCCCCTGCCATGTTCAGATGGCACCCTGTTTTCCTGGCCTCAAAAGTTTTGTTTATAGACCTGTTAGATGGCTCAGTAAGTAAAGGCACTCACCACCAGGTCAGAGGTCATTTCAACCTCTGGAATCTACGAAGTGGAAGGAGAGAACTGACTCCCCAAGCTGTCCTCTGACCTTCACATGTGCACCGTGGCACGTACGCACTCGCATTCATATGCACACACACACACACACATCACCAGCTGATGAGGCCCAGGGCAGAGTGGTCACAGTAGCCTGGTTTTTCCTGCCTGCCTGGCACCCTAACTGGCAGTGTGACATGGGGCAGGCTTACACAGCCTGGAAGAGGGCCTAATAAGGGGTGCAGGGTGCACGCAGAGGCAGGCCTGGGTGGTAGGTGAGGACTCCGGGGCCCACGCTGTTCTCAGTGTAGTGCTCGACCTCTGGCAAGTGCATGCAAGATACTTGTTGAAAAGGGGGGAAAGTGAATCCAGAGAGGCTAGCAGGAGCAAATTTGGGGAGACAGGTTTGACTGTGGTCCCTGAAGGTCTCCTGAGGAACAAGAAAATCAAGGGCTAGCTGGAGCTCTGGAGTGAGGAAGCGCCAGGTGGAGGGTCCCCTTGGTAGGAAGCAAGGCAAAGTCTGGGCATCCAGGGGTCCCGCCCTGGACAGCCTGGGACTGGAATAGCACTGCCAGTCTGATTCTGGGCAGCACCCTGGCCCTTCTCCAGCCTCCAAGGGAGAGGAGTAGTTGTACCTCCCTGATGGCCCCAGGCCTTGGGCACAGTCCAGCCCCCACACAGCTCCCAGCCTGTTCCTCCTGGCTGCTCATGCTCTCCCTGGCTCTCCTGCCCAGCCTCTCTGCTCTTTGTTTGGCTCGGAGGCCCCGCCCCACCCCACCCCAGCACACTCCTTGTCTTTCTGGTTCTTCAGGTTCCAGCCTCTGGTTTCGCTGTAGACACGTTGAGGCAGGACCTGGAGGGGCGCTTAGTCCCTGGGTTTCTCTCATGCCCAGAGGGAAGGAGTATGTAAGGGCCCCAGTGTCTACTCACATTTCACATTCCTGCTTCTGTCCATTTCTTCCTGTCTTTTGCACCCCTGGGTGTCAGGAACTGGGTCAGACAGTGGGAAAGGGCAGGAAGCAGCACAGACATAGAATCTGCCCTGGCCAAGGTTATGGTTTGTTTGGGAAGCAACTATTAAACACCTAAAAGGTGGAAGGCTGTAACCATGCACGCTTGCTGGAACTGTGAGCATACTGTGGGAGGCAGGGAGAGTGTAAAACCATGGACTACGCTAATGGGGGGGTGGTGAGGAGATGGTTTTCTGAGATGATGATAATGGTCAAAGGTGACTTAGGAGTTAGTGGGTAAAGGGGTAGTCCCAGAGGATTTTAACAGAAGGTGTGGCTTACGCAAAGGCCCTGAGGCTGCAGGGAGCTTTGCTTCTGCGGGTCCCTAATGCCAGGCCTCTGGGGAGGGTGGTTGGGTCAGACCTGGCAGGGCTCTGTCTGCAGCAGTAGGAGTTTATAAAGAGCAGTGGGAGGCCTTTGGAGAGATCTGACCAGGAGGAGACTTTTCTCAGGCTTCAGAACTGAGGAAACGGGGTGTGGTGGGGGTGACTCAGAGGTGGGGACATCAGCTTATCCCCCCAGCTGGTTGTCGCATACTGAGATGGTGGCAGTGCAGATGGGGAGCTGAGAGCCGCTGGGCCTTGAAGGGGTCCTTTTGTCTGACAAGTACAGTCAACAGTGACAGGCTCTGCAGATTCTAGGACACTGGAAAACTAGGAAGGACCCAGGCCTCTCTCCACAGTTGTCCCGGGGTGAGAGAGGCAGACAGGTGAACTTTTGGGTCATCTGTATGACTTCTCAGTCCATGTACTGGGGGTCTCTGAGTTTTCAGCCTAGTCCCCAGGAGCAGACTTTGGTGGGTCCCAAGCTTCCTTCCTGGGGAGCACAGGTATTTAAAAATGAGTTTAAGGTTTAGAATGTAGGATGAACCCCAGCTCCACCCCCAAAACACTGGGACCTGTTGGTCTTTGGTCCTTTTACCCCTTGATTCTGTTTCCCTGTCTCCAAAGTGATATACCAGGGTGATAATATACCCGCTGCCCTTGGTGAAGGCCTGCCCTTAGACATTGTTATTCTCATCCTTAAAAACAAAAACCAAAAAGCCTCCCCAGAATTGGTGCTGAAGAGCTGGCTCAGCAGTTAAGAGTACTTGCTACGAGTGCTCTTGTAGAGACCTGGGTTTGGGTCCCAGCACCCACATCAGGCACTTCACAGCCACCTTCAGTTCTAGAGGATCCAATGTACCCCTCTGGCCTCTGTGGGCACTGCGTGCACGTGGCACACATATAGACAAGCAGGCACATACACGTTAATACAAATAAACTAACACCCCAAGAATTTACAAACCTCCCTCCGGATGCCATCTCTTTCCCAGTCATGGCCTGCCTTGCCCTCTCAGTCACTCCATTTCTTTAGTCTGACTTTTGCCGCCACCGGCCATGCTCTTTGACAAGGTCTGCCAACTGTCTTCTGTGAACTTTCTGGGTCGTGTGTTTTGGACTCTGATGGGCCTAAATATGTCCCTACTCACCGGTTGTGTGACTTTGAGCACATGACGCGATCCTTCAGCTATAAAGTGGAGATGCTGAGGGAGGCGAGATAAAGTACCCAGTGCAGGGTGGGTGCTTTTCTGCCAGGGCCAACACCGAGCCTGAGCTCGTGGGTACCAAGCAGGTAGTCCGAAGGGTCCGTTCCCAAGGCACTAGCTTTCCTGGAGCTGTTCATTGGCTTGATTAATAGGAAATGGATCCACTGTCAGGATTAACGAGGCATTGCTACGTCTCAATGAGCCAGGTTTCTGGGGGCTTCGACCCTGGGGGGTAGGACTTGAAGGGATAAGAGGCTGTGGGTCAACCCTGGCATGTAAACCAGGGTGTGGCAGGACCTTGCCTGAGCCCCTGTCCTGTGGAGCTGCCTGTGCTGTGGGGGCAGGGGTGGCAGCAGGGAGTTATGGGAAAGCCTCCCTCTGGGAAGCCATCCAGAGCCTTTCAGGAGCTGGAATGTCCAGGACTTTGGGGCTGTTGGAATGTAGGGTTAGCAAAGAGGAGGAGTCCTAGGGTCTGCTTAGGGGAGATGGAGGGAGACAGAATGTCTCAGGAGAGTCTGGGGCTTGTCCCAGAAAGCAGTTTTCCAGTACATTTTTGGTTTTTCCCAGAGCTTGGAATAACCAGGGGCAGGAGACACACAGAGGCAGGAAACCCCATCTCCAGACTCCGCTCTTTACTAGCTGTGTCACGTTGGACAGATATCTTGACTTCCCTACACCCTGATTTTCTTCTCTGTAAACAGTAATTATAGCTCCCACCTCCTTGGCTTCAAAGGGTTAAGGGTTCAGCTCTTTGAACAGGGTCTGGCACTTATTAAGCACTATATAAAAGTTAGGTATTGTTATTGTTTTCTTTACATCTTTCTTGCCCCTTGTCCCCGAGGATTGCTACCTGCAGTGTTGGCCATGCCTGATGTGACCGTGCCACCATGATTTAGTGTCGCCGTCTCTTGCAGGCAAACCTGTCTTTGTTAAGGTCCCCGAGGACCAGACTGGGCTGTCGGGAGGGGTGGCCTCCTTCGTGTGCCAAGCCACAGGGGAACCCAAGCCTCGCATCACGTGGATGAAGAAGGGGAAGAAAGTTAGCTCCCAGCGCTTTGAGGTTTGTTCTCGGCCAGCCGGGAGGGCTGGGCAGGCTTTAGGGTTGGCCAGCTCTCTGTGTGGTCCTTCTCTTGTTCCTCTTAGTCTCCTTCAAGGGCCTTTTGGGATGTTAGAAACCTGGTTAGTAGATCCCCACACCCCTAACAAGCTATGACCGCATCTGTCCTGTGATAGGTAATTGAGTTTGACGACGGAGCAGGGTCCGTGCTGCGGATCCAGCCATTACGAGTGCAGCGAGATGAAGCCATCTATGAGTGCACAGCCACCAACAGTCTAGGCGAGATCAACACAAGTGCCAAGCTGTCGGTGCTCGAAGGTATGTCCTGGGGGGGACAGGGCATGGTGGCCAGGTAGATGGAGGTGTGGGCGGAGTCCCACCAGGACCAGTGTTCCTGGGGTGGGTGAGAACCAGTAGTCTGTGTTGAAGCCAGCTGAGGGCTTGCAGGATTTGCCTTCCTGCTGAGCCGGGTCATTGCTCCGTTGGGCCTGGGTTAGACTGGAGGGCTGGTGCTGTAGCTCTGTGGCCATGGGGTTATGACAGTGGCACTGAAACCTAGCTGTCAGTGTCAGTGTATTTCTGGTGCCCTGATCAAGGGGCTGGCGCTGGGCTTTATGTGATGTTTACTGTCTTTTTTCATGTGGTAGTCATTCATTCAGTCATTCATTCATTCACAAACTTTGCTTTAACTGCCATGAAGTCCAGAATGTTACTTGATTATATGCTACCCCTCGGTCATTGCTCAGTAAATTCTATAAGGAGAGTGGACACTTGGCTTCTAAGTGTTTGCCAAGGCCCAGAGCGTAAGGGGGAGCAGGCTTCCAGAAAGCTGAGTGGTCAGTTTGAGGCTTTTCAAGTGGAGAGGTGGGGGGAGTGACTCTGAGTCTGGAGGATCAGGCTGAGAAACGAACCACAAATGGGCTGGGAAGTGACACGATTAAACCTTAACCACAATGGATACATGAATCTGAATGTGCGTTTTCAAAATACTGTATTGATTGCTACTTTCATTTTTAAATGCAATACCAATAGCTATTCACTGTTAAAAAATTGAGAAGTATAGGATAGTGCATGGGGAGAAATAATAATCTCCTGTTATCCTGCCCTGACTGCTGTTGGTTATTTCTTGGTGGCCTATCTTATTATGTGTGTATGTATATTTTTATTAATCTACGTAAACAGAATAGTGATCATACACTGTTCTGTGACTTTGGGGTTTTGTTTTGATTTTTCCCATGCTGGAGGGCCAGCCCATGGCTTTTCAGACAAAGCTCACTCACTGACCATGAGCTCACCTATTTGGCTAGCCTAGCTGACCAGGGAGCTCCACCCTGCCTGCCTCCCCAGAACTGAGGTTCCCCGAAATCCCGGGCTTCTTACATGGGTGCTAGGAGACTGAACTCAGGTCTTCATGCTTGCTCAGCAGGAACTTTAGTGAGCCATCTCCCCAGCCATTGCTTAAAACAATATATTGTGAGCGTTTTCCTTGCCATTAAATATTCTTCTGCATCATTATTTTTAATGGCGATGGGTAAGCCGTCACGTCAAAGCACCCTAATTTATTCAGCTGTTCCCTTTTTGTTGGGTGCATATGTTCTCAGCTTTCAGCCTGTATAAGTAAGGTGTAATACATGTCCTTGAAAGTATGTCACTTTGCTGATCATTTCCTTATTCTAGGTTCCTGAAGTACAGTTGCTAAGTTAAAGGGCAGCTACATTTATAAGCCTTCAATATTGCTGGAAGATTGTTTATATTCTTGCCAGGGAGGGCATAAGAGAGCCTCTTCTCTGCACATCTTCACCAGCAGTGGAAATTACCATTTAAAAAAAAAAAAAGCTTTGCCAAGTTAATAGGCAAAAAATGGCATCTCAATTTAATTTGCATTTCTTTGATTACAAGAGCAGTTGAACATCTTTTCACATTGGCCATTTTTACGCTTTGGCTTTATATGTTCACACATGCATCCACTCAGTAATTCTTGCATCTGTGTGTCTTGTGTGAATCAATGGATTCTAACAGAGCTGTGTTAGGTCCCCCGTGTGGGGGGGCCATAGATGACAGTGGCTAAGACAGGGACTCTGGGCTAGTGACTGTGCCTCTGGGCCACATTTGTTCCATCCAAGATCCAGGATCCAAACCCACTGTCAAGGCTACTGTGGAGCTCTAACTCTGGGCAGGCTCCATCCCGGGGTCTCCGTGTACCACCTGAAGCTTGGACACATGAGCTCCTGCTGCTGCACATCGTCTGGGTTGTGCTAGCCCCACTATTAATTCCATTTAGGAGCAAGGGCCCAGAAAACCAGCACTGCACTGAAATCACTGGCTCTGAAATTCCTTCCTTTCGTTTCTGACCTCCATTTCTCTACTTTTGTGACTCAGGAGAAAGTATTTCTGCCCCAGACATCCACCTGTTGCCATCTGCCCCGGCAGAGGGCCATGTCCCCTGCCTGGCATTTGAGTGGAGTCTAAAAGACTGGAACTGTGGCCCTAGCCTGGTGGGCATATTCGGGGCATCACCTCCGGCTGGGGAGCAGTCTCCTTGTGAAAATGGAGAGCTAATTCCTCCCAGACATCCTACTGCCCTTTACCTTTTAAAGGGTCTCTTGCAGCCTGGGGAAGAGAGCTCACGCTGGCAGAGGGTGTTACCATTGGAGTTTCTTTTCATAGATTAGAGGGTATTTATTTTTATGTGGTGTTGGGGATGGAACCCAGTACTAGATACATACTTTCACCCCAGTCTTAGGCTTGAGGATATCTGTGTATGTCTCTGGGGCCTGGAAGGTGTCTGATGAAGTGTGGCACAGGTCCCTGCTCTAATGGAGTGGTTGGGATTGTGGGCCTCATGGGCCCCTCCTGCTCCTGAAACACTGCACCAGCAAGACAAAGTGCTGACCTGTCTGTCCTAGTGCTCTTTGTAACCTTGACCAGCTTAAGGCTTGGCAGGAAGGAATGTCACAGGGGAGAGGCCTTCAGAGAGGCAGCCCAGACCAACCCTCAACCGTTTCCTCACCACCCCTCCTTTCCCGGGTGTTGGGGGCCAGGAAAGCTGGGGTACTTGTAGGAAACAGGTGAAAAGATGGCCTTCTTTTGTATCACTGGGGTTGACACCAGGGAGAGCCAGGGTCATTTTTGTGTGGCCACCACAGAGTCTTAGTCATGAGATGAACTTGTTTTGGGGCCTGGGAAATAACCCTTGAACGCCCTACCCACCACTCACACTACATGTACCCCTCTGAATATAGGCGTGTTTAGTGCGTACCAAGAGATGGGTGCTTTGGGAGTGGCAGGAGAATGGAAGCCTGGTCCAGGAGCAGGAGCAGGAGCAGGAGCAGGAGCCGTGTATCTTTAAAAGGGAATCCCTGAGGGGCATAGGAGAAGAAGAGGGAGGGAGGGTGGGATTGGGAGGAGATGGGGGATGGGCTACAGCTCGGATACAAAGTGAATAAACTAATTAGTAAAAATAAAATTTAAAAAAAAGAAAAAGGGAATCCCTGTATTATACTTCCTTAGGGGCCCTCTGCCCTTGCCTCATTCTACCTCAGGCCCAGCTCAGGCCACCCCCACTGCAGCCTCTGTGGACACTGCCATGCCAGGTCCCACATGACTGCTGCTACTGGAGCAAGACTTGTTCTTCCTAGTGCAACTGTATGAGACCTAGCCTGCTGCCCTGGGATAGCCAGCTTGTGTGCCAGCATCCCTGCCGGGGTATAAGGTGGGTGTCCAGCCCATGCTGGCTAGAGGTGGGCCAGTCCTGTCCTGTCCTGTGCTGAGTACCAGGGCCCTGCCGCCCAGCGTTCCTGTCTGAGTGGTAATTGAAGCCATTAGTGCGCCAGCCTCTCCCTCGCCGGGTAATGGCAGGAAAAGCTCTTCTCGCTCCGCACTCTTGAGGCGGTGGCTGAATCATTCCCCCTCCAACCCGCCCGCTGCCGCCACTGAGACAGGGAATCTGACATTTTCCCTCACGAGGAGGGGAGGGGTGGGGGAAGGGAGTCAGGCCTTGGTGCTGGGCTTTCCCTTCAGAGGTGTGGGGGCCAAATGCCGAGGGCCTTGAGCATGCTTTGGAGGTCATAGAGTCCCCAGGGCTCGCAGAGTCCAGGCCTGGCAGAACTGTGGTCTGAAAAGCCTCAGGCGGGAAGCTGGACAGCCAGAGGTGTAGGAGGGGCCCTAGTGACTGGGCAGGTTCTGAAAGGGACACAGAATGCCCAAGGGAAGCTGGGGAACCGGCTGTGGAGCAGGAATAGACTCCTCCTCACTTGTCCTGGAGGCCAGGTGCAAGGGCTCCATGTTTTGTGTTTCCGTGGACATCGTGGGTGGCGGGCTCACTGTGAGCATGTGTGAAGGGTTGTGTATACCGGGAGTGTGCGTAAAGGGGTTGCTGTAACGGGCTCCCTCAGACTCGGAGGGTGGGCATGATGCGTAAGCAGGCGATGTGTGCTTTGTGGGCTACGTGTGCAGCAGGATGTGTACCCGTGTGCACAGCAGGCAGTATCTGGATTGTGGAATACCTGTGCCAGCCAGTGGGGGGGTGGAGGTGTGCGCTTGCACACTCGCCACAAGGTTTACAGTGGGGGACATTTTACCTTTGTGAGCAGCAGGAGAGTCAGCAGGCTGACCCGGATGTGTACGGTCAGCCTGGTGCTGTAGGGGGAGTCAGAGGTGTTGAGATTTGTTGTCTCTGGAACCCCACAGACTCTGTCTGGATCTTTCGGTCAGCTGGGACAGCTGGACAGTGATGGGTGCTGGACAGTGTTATTGTCACCTTCTGCAGTGGCACCTCAGCAGGAGGGCACACGACTAACCTGGCCTCAGGAGGATCTAGGGCCTCTCCTTTCTTCCCCACCCCCTACCTAGCCCACTAGTGCTTCCACCTGGCCTCTGTGTCTGCTGCGTGGGCAGGACTGGCCACCTGTGCCACTGGCCTGGGGATCTGGCTAGAGCCTGTGATACTGCCCAGCTGGATCTTGGGTTCTGTGCTTGCTCTTACTCTTACATGCTCTGAGGCTGTAGGGTAATGAGTAACTTCTTGGGACACACACATCTTCCCCCACCCCCAACACACACACAGACACACACACAGACACACACACAGACACACACACACACACAATATCTTTGGAAATAGCTAGAGGGAAAAGGCTGATGATGAGCAACCTTTGACTCTGTCCCTAGGTGTCCTGCCTGGGCTGGGCAGGGGGAGTATGTTTTCCAGGGGATCATCTTTTCCTGCCCTAAGCCTTTCTGTTCCCTTCACTCTTGGTGGGAAGATTCGGATAAAGAGCTGCTATAGAAAGTCCAGACAGTCTCTGCTCTTCCCTGGCAGCAGAGGCACCAACATGCCTCTGGTCCAGCAGCCTTTGGGGCCTAACCTCCATTTCCTGTGACCACAATAGATTTTAAGACCAAGCAGGTGTGAAGTGCTGTAGCCAGATTTGGGAGGTTCAGGCCCCATTTTGAGGTATTGTCAGGTAGGAGGGCACTGTTGGAATGGGGCAGTAGTGCCAGCCATGAGTTCAGAACCTGGGTTTCCTGGGGTCCTCTAATTTTCCCAGTTCTGATAGTCTTCAAAGACTCGAGTGAACTCTCTGAGTGGTGTCCTCTTCTGTTGGTGTGGACACAGAACACTTACCTGTACCCAGCCTGGCTCTCCACCCCTGTGTTCACAGGTCTCTCAGGCTCGCCTTGTGCTCACTGCCCTTTCCTCCTGGCTTGGGAGGAACCAGTGGTTCCATGGGCGGAACCAGTAGCTCTAGAAATAGCTCTCCGGATTGGAGGTTTTAGACGCCCCTGGACATACGTTCTCCAGCCTCGGTGAGGTGCCCTCCGTACCCTGGTTTCCAGGGGAGAGAAGGGCTTGTGAAGGGGAATGGTGTGACCAGCTTCGTGCTTCAGGGAAGTCCTTGTTGCTGCAAGTGCACCGGACCTGTGAAAAGGGGATGTGGTCGGTCTGGGTGAGCGCTAGCACTGGCCCGAACCTTGTTGTGAGTAGAGGAGGCAGGGAGACAGCTCAGCTAGGGAGTATCCTCTGTAGCTGCCGGTCAGGCCCCAGAGGCAGGTGGATCTGGGTTCCTGGTTCCAGGGCTGGGTAGATGGCATAGCCAATTTTCTAAAATTGACACACAGGAAGAGGCCCAGTTCTGGGCAGGTGAGTTAAGTCTAATTTGAAATCTGTCAAGTCAGGTGTGTGCAGACATCCAAGTAAAAATGTGGAGAAGGTCTGGTATGGGTTTGCCTGGCACTCTTGAGGGGCAGCTGGAAAAATGGAATCTTGAAAACCAAGAAGCCAAGCCAGAAGGATCCCCAGGAATTGGCTCTTGTGGTTGGGAGGAGGTTCCCGAGATAGGAGTGAAGCCAGAGCAAGGGAGGCAGTGGAAGTTGATGGAAGAGTGTGAAGGAAGAGAAGCCAAGCAAGATGAGGATTGGGCAGTGTCCTTTGGATTTAGTTCTGGAGTTGGCGCTGACCTTGGCAAGCATGCTTCAGGAAGCTGCGGGGGCGGCAGCAGGGCTGCAGGGGGCCTGAAGAGCGAGTGGGAGGCTGTCAGTGGTCTGGAGTGACTGGGAGCAAGGCCTGAACCTAGAGAGGTAAGTGGTTAAAAAAAGAGTAAAGGACCCCCAGGAGGGCGTGCCCAGCATGTGCCAGAGCCTAGAATGTGGGAACCAGGCCGTGCCACTGGGTCCACTGTGTGTGGTGAGGATGCCTCACCTGGCAGGTTGAGTAGGCCCATGTGGAGTGCCAGGGAAGCCCGGGGGTGGGGGGGAGGATTACTGAGAGGGGGAGGCTGTGGCTGCCGACAGGCCCCAAACAGCTCAGACTCAAAAACAAAACAGGCTTTTAAGATGCCAAGTTTGATGAAATCTGAGTGCTGGAAGAGGTGGGAGTTTTCTCTTGGAAAAACAGCTGAAAGTCGAGACTGAAAGCTGGGAAGGGAGGCAGGCCCTGAGGCCCCTCAGACCCCCCCTTAGAGGCTGGGAGCCTGGGGGTGGGGTGCGCCTAGGCCCTGAGTTTGAGAGCTTACAGATTTGGGAGGATTCTCGTCTTTGCTGAGGAGGGAGCTGCTCTGGGGACAGGACGGTATTGGCCTCGGGCTTTCTTGGAGTGCCCAGAGGGCAGGGTGGGGCCTGGCCACCCACAGAGGTTCCTGAGTGGTTTGGGTCTTTATTGTGTCTCCAGGTGCATGTGTCTTAGCGTGTGTGTGTCTGACTGTGCATGTCTTCACATTGGTGTTCCCACAGCTCTGTGCAGGCCTCCTCTAGCTCTGCTTGCGGGAATCTGTTTCCACAGGTGCTTGTCACTGCAGATGCCCCGCCATGTGCACATGGAGGTTTCTATTTTTGCACCTGTCTCTGTCTCCATGTAGTTCTCTAGGTCCCTGGCTGTGCATGTTTCTAAGGTGTGTGTGTGTTCAGGGACAGGGTGATAAGCTCATGCTCGGAGGAGGGGTCATCCTCACAGACGGTGGCACCCCAGGGAGCCAGGGTATGTGCATGCGCATATGTTCACACATTCAGACATGCCACGGAGCTGGGTAAACATGGGTGAAGAGGTCTCCCTGACAGACGGTGCTGGTGCTCGCCCCTGCTGCCACCCCCTCCCCTCTAAGGCGTCTCCATCTGTTAGCGTCCCTGGTGCAGCCCCCTGCCTCTGGCCCAGACTCCGCCCCGGGCATCCCAGCCAGAGCTGGACAAAGAGACCTGTGTGTGCTCTCTAGGGGCCTTCAGCAGCCTCCCTCCCCCAGTCATTGCAGCCCGGTGGTGTAAACTTCCCCACCCAGCCCTACCCTACCCCCATGTGTCAGAACTCTAAGTACCCCAGACTCACCTTGCTCTTTATTGTTCCTCCATCCATCCTCCTTACCGTCTTTACTCAGGCAGCCTGCAGGGAAAGCTTTCTGCCTTGCAAGTGCATGCTCGACCCTCCTTCCTCCAGGAAGACACCAAGATAGCAGATGAGAGGTGGAGTTGTAGCGATTAGCTCTACTGCTGAGGGCCATCAGCCGTGCTCCCCCCACACTCCTGCCTCCCTACCCCGCCCTCCTGCATGCCCTCTCGTCTCTAAGCTCTGATCCAGGACCTCTCCAGGGAGGGGTTAGGTCTCCCAACTCCAGTATCTAAAGGACAGCACAGTTGGGCGCAGCGGTTCTTGAACACTTGATACTCACTCTAGGTGCACAGATCTGTGCGCGTAGGGCAGACTTTCAATTGTGCATGCTACTTAGATGTGGAGGCTTACCAGCCTTAGGCTACCGAGTTAATGCCTCTCCAAAGTCCCCCAAAGCGCCAGTGGGCTTCTCTTTCTGCTTTGGGAACCCGCGGCGCAGTGGAGGGCCTGGCAGGCACTGCGGACTGTATCTGCGGAGGCAACTTACGCGGTCTCTCTCACTGTTTTGGACTCAGGCAGGCAGGAGCTGGATGCGCTGCGTTGGTGGAGCTGGCTTGCCTAAGAGGGCGTTACCCCCTCCCCACTGAGGATCAGGGTCCAGGGAGGGGGCGCGGCTGCTCTGCCTAGGTAGGGGCGGGCAGGGCGGCGCCCAGTGAGACTTGGACGCGGCGGCGGCGCGCGCGCCCGCTCGGACAGAAGCGCGCGCGCAGCCCTTCCACGGTGGCACCCGCCTCTCTGCCGTAGCCATGGTTACCGGTGGCCTGGAGGGGGGAGGGGCCCTCCCGCGCCAGCAGCCCCTGTGCTGGCAGGACGCGTTTGGAGAGGCTATAGCGTAACCCGTGCACCCCGCTTATGGAACATGGGCGCGTGCCAGGGCTGTCCACGTGTGGGGAGCATTTTGCTTCGCTTTACAGCACCTGAAAACATAGGAGCATGTGTGCTTGGGGGTCTGCAGTGGAGCCCTGAAAAGGAAGCCAGTTGAGGGTGTAGTAAGGGGGAAGGGCGTGGTTCTCCCCCCCCTTCCTCCCCAGGGACGTCCCTCCCTTTCTTTCCCCTGCCCTGCCCACCTTTTCATTCGTGCTAGTCTAAAGCACCAGGGGTCTTACCACCTGCTTTCCTCCAAGCCCCACCTCCAGTCTAACTGAGTGACCTTGGGCGGGATTCCAGATACCTACCAAGTCCCCCATTTGCTCATATGCCTCATAAGGTTTTAGTAAAGATTGTCATTTTGTAAAGCTGTTAGAAAGTTCCTGCTACAGAGTGAATGCCTCCTGCTTGGAACCTTTTATCCCTGTGTCCAGAGGCCTCAGTTTCTCAGTTATTGATGGGTTGGAAGTGTGACATCCTCTTGAGAAATTTGCCTCGGTTATTAACCTGAGTGGTTCATTCTACTGTGGACATAGCTTTGGTGGTAGTGGGCGAGTGAGGGCAAGGGTGCTGCCAGTCATGCTGATCCATATGGAGCCAGTCAGTCAACAGGCATCTGGGAATTGTCTGTTGTCCTTGACTGATATAAACGTGCTGAAGGCTCCCAGGTGGTAGAGGAGGAAGCAGCAGCAGCAGGTCAGCCCTGAGGGGCTGGGGCTGAAGTCCTCCTGTGAAACTCACTTCCCGCCCTGGAGGGGGCTGAGAAGCCGCCTTTCCAGCGCTGCCTGGGAGCCCAGTTGGCACCAGGGACTGGCTTTTAGGTCCTGCTGTTCAGTAGACAGCCCTTTCCACTCACTGGTTTCAGGCTTTGGCGGTGGTGCCTGAGGGATGATCTGAGCCAAGGACGGAGCCATTTGAGGGTGTGATAATTGAGGGAAGAAAATTAATTGTCCTTAATTTGGCAGAGGTCCCAAGGACCTTCCCTGCTTGAGGAATTCAGAGTAGATCCCTGGGACACAGGGCTGTACTGTAGCATTTGTACTGCTTACATTCTTGCACCTAGGCCATAGACGCTTGGTAACTCCAGGGTTCTGACTCTGGCAGGACCTAGCCACCCCTCATCTTGCTCCCCATTTGTTCAAGCTGATAGGAGTAAGAGCTTGGGAGAACAAGGCTAGTGCCCTGGTTGGTGAATACAGCTCCAGCAGCCTTGATCCCAGCTGCTGTAAGGTGGTGGGGAGGGTGCCTTAAGTGTCAGGTTTTGCTCTTACCTTCGAGTACTAGCAGGCCAAAGAAAGCTGTGCATCCACAGTCCTCATTTCTGTTCTCTTTCTGTCCTCCTGCTGCTGCTGAAGATGATCCTTTCAGGAATTAGAGCTGAGAGTCAGGGCACTGTGGGATCGCACCTAGAGCCAAGGAGATCCAGGGTTTACGTCCAGAATTTATAGGGCTGTGGACAGGGAAGCATATAGCCAATTCCTGGGCAAGGCTGGGAAGTCAGGGTCGTGCTGAGCGTTCTCCTGTGCCTCAGCCAGACATCCTTCTAGGATGTCCCTAGAAGTTCCAACTTTAACGGGGTTCCTCTACCTCCTATGACTCCTCCCGCTGCATCCCATGTCTGTGTCCCTAGTTGTGCCCCTCAGATCGCCAGAATCACCAGGTACTGCCACACTGCCCTTTACCTTTCTCCCTTCTGAGGCTGAGTTTCTGGCATGGGAGATTGGTCCCAGCAGATCTTCTTGCAACTAACCCTGTGCTGGGCATGTGAGAGGGAAGGGCCACTTTTCCCCTACCACATGGCCCAACTGTTTTGTCAAAAGGTACACGAAGGGCAAACATTCCCCGTGCCCTCATGGAGTATGCCTAGAACCAAGCTTGGGGAGAGGAGAGGTAGTGCAGAGTTCTGGAAAACACTTGATGGTTTTGTTCCAATGAGAAGGACTTCTCACCAGCCTGGAGTGGGAAAGGGTTCCCCAGGCTATAGTTCTCTAGTATCTGTGTGCCTCAGTGGTTCAGGCCTGGTTAATTATAACTTCTAGTAGTTACTGGGTACAGGAACTCCCCAGAGCCCTGGTTGTTTTTCCAATGGAGTCTTCAAGGTGGACACCTAAACCCAGTAGATAGATCAAAACCAGATGGTGAAGAACACTCGGGCCCCGGAGGCGTTAGGTGGTGGTAGAGATGTTAGTCCCGCATGCTGTACACTGGTCCAGGCTTGTCTTCCCAGTTCTTGGTGCTTCTCAGAGGTGGGGATTGGGCAGCTTTGCCTCAGCCCATGGGGGCCGCTTCAGGGTCGAGTGGAAGTGATTTTCTCTGTGTGTCGTCACTTTAGGAAAAGTTAGGAGAAAAGACCAAGGACTTCTCTCTCTCTCTCTCTCTCTCTCTCTTTCTCTCTCTCTTTCTCTCTCTGTTTCTCTCTCTGTTTCTCTCTCCCTTTCTTTCTCTCTCTCCTTTTCTCTTTCTTTCTTTCTTTCCTCTCTCTCTCTTTCATGCCTTTCTTAGCCTGCACTACTCAGGCATGTTCCTTAGGCCTTACTGTGGTTTTCAGGGTCAAGAATGAGTGAGAAAGAAGACCAACGGTCAAGGCTGCAGTATAGAATGGTCAGAGGCAAGACTAGAGTTAGATCATTGATAGGGCAGGTGCTCAGGGTCAATGACCTGGGGCTGTGCCACATGGAACACCTAAAAGAGCAGGCCAAGGAGGGATATCATGTGTGCTGTCGAGGAAGTGAATAAGCACAGCCCCGGGGTGGGGTGTGGCTGTTGATGCTTTGGAGCTAGATTCCCCCTTGCCGACTTCCCCCACCCCGTGTCCACGTAGCACTTTCTGCTGCATCCAGCAGAGCATTGATCTCTGTTCCTCCCAGGGCCTGTAGAGATAAGTGCTGACGTCTTCAGTCTGTTCATCCCAGACTTGGAAACTCCCCAGCACAGATGTGGTACTGTGGGCCCTCCTTCAGCCCCTGCCTTGCCAAAAGGGGCCTAAGACTCTGGCTTCTCGTTTGGGGTAGGGCTCATGCTTTGAAGTCAGGGGTGGGAAAGAGAGGTGTATTGCAAGTCAGGAGAAGCTACACAGATGAGCAGAGCTAATCCTAATGCAATGTCACCCTTTGCCTGCAGAGGACCAGCTGCCATCTGGGTTCCCGACCATCGACATGGGACCTCAACTGAAGGTGGTGGAGAAGGCTCGCACGGCCACCATGCTGTGCGCAGCTGGTGGAAATCCAGACCCTGAGATCTCCTGGTTCAAAGACTTTCTTCCTGTGGACCCTGCTTTAAGCAACGGCCGCATCAAACAGCTGCGTTCAGGTGAGCAGAGTTAAGGTGCCAAGAATACCCCAGGGAAGACATCTTCCAGCATGGCCTAAGGAAGACTGAGCAGAGTGTCCACAATGGATCAGGTCTTGCTTAGGGAAGAGGGTGTGATGGCAAGTGCTGTCCTGGCCCTTCTCAGATTGTCAGGCGCCACACTTGGGACCAGTTTTGCTCCTCCAAGCAAGTATGGCAGGCCTGAGGAACATGAGCCTGGCTTTTCATCTAATTTCCCTACAGCCCAGCCTGCGTCTCTTCCTCTCTAGGCAGCAAGGTTTGCTGGAGCCAGTCATACTTGACTCATCAGGCTTCAAATGGATCTTAAGAGCCTGAAACGGGGTGGGGGGGGGGGGGGGAGGAAATGCCTGTCCTTTGGCCACCAGAGCCACCTGTCTCCTATGGATGTCTCAGTCGAGCCACCTTGGAGCCCTGGGAACAAGGATGCCACTGTGACCAAGAGGGAGGTGTCGCCCCATTGATCGATCTGCCTGTGAGGCTCCCGCCAAGAAAATTGATTATGATTTTTGTGGGGATAGAACGGGTGGGAAAGGAGGCTCAGAGTCAGCTGGGCTGCAGTTGTACGCCTGCTAGCAGCTCAGGACAGATCTGCAGACTTGGCTCCAAAAGTCCTGGTAGGCCTTTGGCTTGAACTCCAGATGCCCGTCAGCTGTGGTGTCAGATCATGAAGGACACGGCTGCCTCTCTTTGGGCTCTCCTGGCTTCAGAGGTACCCACCACCCCCAGTCCCTCCCTGTCAGCTCCTGCCGGGCCCGCACCATTTTGGTACCCAGGGAGAAGGAGGAGTGATGAGCCACCCAGCGGGGCAGGATTCCGGCCCCAGCCCCAGCCGCCTGAGACAGCCCACGAAGTGTTAGCTCATTTAATTTAATTAAAACTCAACAAGATGGAGGCAGCTGTAGTGCAGTTAATTAAAACAGCCATAATCAAGGCAGGAAATGGTCCGGCAGCATTTGTGGCTGCTGCCCCGCGCAGCACAGAGGTCAGCGTGGCTCAGCTCCCCTGCATTTGTTCATGGGTGCCCCCAGGCAGGTTCCCCATGCTGCCAGACGGTCCTCCCTGCAGGCCTGACTCCTCCCCGGAATGGCACTGACTGACTGTGGCAGGCAGCAGTTCTGGGAAGGCCCGCTGTCTCCAGCATTTGTTCATCAAGTATTTATGTAGTGCTTGCTGTGTGCCAGACCCCGTGCCACCCCTCCCTACCCATTACTCCACTGGATGCTGCTCAGGCGTCTTCCTTCTTGTCCTCACTGTGGCCGACAGCCCTTCCTCCTTCTTGAGTAAATCCTCCTGCCTTCCCTTGGGCTTTGCCACTCCTGATTTACCTCCAACTGTCCTGTTTCCTTTTCCTGGCGTGTTGGTTCCTCCAGCCCAGAGACCTGCTTGCTCTGACGTAGCCTGTCCCCTGGCAGGTGAATCCATTGCTCCTAGTATTTCAGTCGCCACCTCCTTATCTGGACCCATGCTGGTCAGCCCAGCCCAGATGTCCTGTGTGAGCTCCAGGTCCCACCGTCAGTATCTTCTGATTGTCACCCTGCCCTGTATGAGCAGTGACTTCCTTTATAAACAGCCATATCCTGTTCCCATTGACCCTTTCTCCATGAGTAACAACTCCCACTCCCAAAACTGAAAGAGAACCAGCAGTCCATTTAGTAAGGAACCATGTCCTCTTCATATGTCACCAAATGGATCTGAAATTGGTCCCCTCCTTTCTTTCTGTTGTCTCTCTCTCATCCCGGGACACCACTATTCTCCCTGCCTCCGGACTCTGAAAACTGTCTTTTAGCAACTGTTGGTACTGTCTCCTCATCTTCCTCCTAGACTCTGAAAGCCAGTGCTGGACTCAAGCTTATGACCCTTGATCCTGCCTACATGGTCAGATACGTGCTCTTGGTCAAGGCACCCTGCCCACATGGCCAGCTTTTTCTCGCCCTGTCCTATCTACATACACCTCTGTTAGTTCTGTGGCCTCAGTTAAATTAACTTCGTTGTCAGTTTTCACATCTTGCAGAATAGTTGTGTTAAGGAAACAGTGGCAGTTTTGTTCCCTTGTTTATGGTAAAGCTCTCTTCTTGCCTCCTGCCACTTCCCCACTTGCAGGGAACCATGCTAACCCATTTTTGCTCGCCTGGCCCTATACTCGCTTCAGCTTCGTCCACTAGGGGCCTGCACCCAGCTTCTGGCTATTCCCTCAAGAGCTACTCTGCTTCGTGCTGTCACCATTTGTCTCCAGCCCTACTTCCCTAGGCTGGATGTGGGAGGAGCTGGGACAGATTCGCTTGGCAAGGTGCCCCTCCCCCAACCTCATGGAGAATTATTTTATTGACCTTTGGGACTTATCACTGAAGACAGTATCATTTGACCTTTCCTGCCACCAGGAAATTGTGACTTAAGGATCACAGGCTAGGGAGGGTGTGTGTGTCCAGTGCTTTGGATGGAGCCATGTGAGGACAGAGTGGGTTCAGGCCCCTCTACACCTGCCTGTCTGTATTTAAGGACCCCTTGTGGTTTTCACATTATCCACAGTTCAGAGTGCTTTTCTACCCTTTATTAACACTGAGTCTCTTGCCGCCTTTCTGCAGTAGGACAGGCTGTGATTATCATGCCTGCTCTCCGCAGGTCAAGGGCTCACAGGTGGAGCGTAGGGTCCAGGAGCCCTCCTGGGAGGTCACCTGTGTGCTCTCTGACAGCATACACTAAGCCTGGAGCCTGAGAAGTAGCTGTCTCCCACCTCAGCTCTGGACCTTTGCTCTCTAGGCCTCCGGTCCCTTTGGCAGCCCACACAGCGTCTCCAGCATCTGGCCTGAGCCCTAGCGCATCTGCACACATCTGCCTATGGTATGGCCCAGAGCGAGGAGCCGGCTTAGGTGGGAGCTCTGCTTGAAGAGGGCTCTTTTCCTGCTGCAGCAGTGTGGTCCGCTGGCACAGTACCTGTATGGGCCACTGGAGCTTGAGACCTGAGGCAAGCCCAAGAAGGGCAAGTGAAGAAAGGACGCCCTGCTGTGGCAGTGGCAGGCCCGGTGGTGGCAGGCAGGGCTGGCGGGCTGGCGGGCCGCTCTGGCTGCAGGAGGAGGCATTTGGTTACTCTGATGAGATGCTTGTGGCCTCTCTCTGCTGGCCGGCCCATCTGACTGGAAATGCCTGTCTGTGCCACTCTGCTCTGCCTTTGGCTGGGTCTTCCAGAATGGTGCAGTCAGGGTGTGATTACAATTTCTGAGCTCACTGGCATGGGTCTCCTGGGGAGGCTGACTCTTGGGACTCCTTCAGTCCAGTATACCTGCTTGGTAAAACGGAAAAGGTGGATTCTCAGTTTGGCAGGCAGAATTCGAGTCTGGGTTAAGTGGAGAAAGAGAAGAAGCCACAGGCTCAGGGCTTCAGTGCCAGGTTGTCTACACTGCAACCCCTGCCCTAACTCGGGCCTAAACCACAGGAGGTCAGTGGCTGTCAACTCTCTGACCTTCAACTCAGAGGAACTTAAGGTGGATTTGTTTATCTGGATTATACCTATTGAAGTTTACTATATTAGATAATTAAAGATGGAAGGCATTAAATATTTACTAATTATTTTAAAATAGTTTTAAAACAATTTAGTATTAACATAAATAACATTCTAACATTTGAAAAGATAATTTTATGTATTCCGAAACAAAAAATATTTAGCAAGAGAAACCTCATTGTAATACAGCCTGTTAATGTATTACAGGTTGTGTGTGTGCCCTTCAGGAAATGCCACTGCATATTCACGAGAGAAAGCGGCTAAATAAGGCCAGTAACTCTCCCTGGCTTTGAAACAAGGTCTTTACCGTATAGCCCTGGCTGTCGTGCCAGTCATTACAGAATCCAGCCTGTCCTGGAACCTGCCACGGTTGTCCTGTCTCAGGCTCTTACCCACCATGCCCAGTCTTAGTGTTGTAGAACTACTAATTGTAGGTTTTATTCTAGTGGAGCCCCTAAAAGGTTCTCAGTTATTCTCCCCCTACCTTTAGGCGTCTGGACTACACATGGGGATTCTCTGGAGTGGTTCACTCTTCTCACTAACCTGTACCGTCACATACACTCCTGCCCCAGCCACCGTCTTTGCCTTCTAGCCTCCGCATTGTAGGATTCCATTGGGAAGGCTCTGGGTTACACTGCTCAGATCCTGCTGCCTCACATAAAAGCCTCTTAATGTTTCCGGCCCTCCGTTAACTCATCTGTGTGTAGAGATGGGTATTTTTCCAGCTGGGTGTTGCCAAGTTCAATGAGATAGGAACTGATCTGTGGCCCTGAGCACTTCTAGCCCATCCCACCCCCCACCACAGGAGCCGGTGGTTGAGGGGTGAATAGAGAGACCTGGACCAGGGTCTTTCTATAGTTTCCTGGCTCCAGTAGTTGAAGTGGGAGTCTCAGAGAGGCACCTCGTGGAAGGCAAGTGCCTGTCCCTCCTGGTGCTGACCCCAGGGCTCGGAGGCTCCAGACGTGCAAGGAGTGGGTGCTGGCCCTTTGCCTTTCACCAGATAGCCTGGGGAACTGTGATTACTTTATCCTAATAGGGGGGTTTTACAGCTGTCAGCCACTAGACTATGAGCTGACTGAAACCCACGCCCACACTGCTGGATGCCAGGGCTGCTCTTTGTTTGGGTATCCCTGATTGTGAACTCTCCCCTTAACCCTGCCTGCTTAAATGCCCTGGGTTTGTTTTGGTCAGTGCCCTCCTTGGACTCTGACCCTGTGGGATTCAGGTAGATCTTAGGACGGGTGCTGCCTCTTTCCTTCCCCTTTCCCTTCCTCAACCCAGCCAGCAAGGGTCACAGGAGCCCAGTCCTGCCTCCCTGATTCCTCTCAACACCTCCTCCAACTCTCTACTTCCTCAGAGCAGTACCAGTGGCCCAGGAGACTCACTTCACCCACACTCAGCCTGGCCTGGCTTGGTGCTTGCTCACACCTGAGCCACCCACACTGAGTCCTCAAGCTTTCCATATAGTTAAGGCCCTTTCTAGTGTTTTGTTTTATCTGATTTGGCTTTGTGTGGCTTTCCTTCCTTTTGTACTAATATTTCTCTCTGATCTTATTTGCATTCAAATTTACCTCGCCAGGTGGTTCACCAATCAGAGGTAAGAATGCTGTCCGTGCATTTCGCCACGCCACGCCACACCACGCCACTACTGTCGCCGTTGGTCACCTCCACTCCATCCCGTCCAGTCCGTCACCTCCCCATACCCATCCCAACCTCTCCAGCCTCTTCATCTCCAGCTCCAGTCCCCAGCACCACCAGCCACCACACAGCTCCACTCTCGGTCATTTCCTCCTGTGGACTCATCCATTATAAGTCTGCATTGTAGAGAAACTAGCTGAGACCACTCAGGATGGCGAGCCCTGCTACCCAGGCCTTCCAGGCCAGTCCCACAGAAGGGACCCTTTCCCATAGTGAAGCCTAGCCTGTCCCTAAGGCTGGCATAAATGGAGACACTTCATAGGAGGTTGGGGAGCATGACTAAGTCTGGCCTTTTCCCTTGAGAACCTCCTTTTTCTTAGATGACCACCTGACTTTTCCTTTAGTATTTTGGTTCTGTGCCCAAATGAGGTTCATCTCTTATGTCTGTTCAGCAGCAAGGACTAGAGATTGTAGATTATTTTAGATGGCAACAAGGAAATAAACAGACCCATGCATAACTAGGGTTGCAGTCTCCCTCTCCCAAGCTGCCTTCACGGAACAGGGCACTACAACCTTTTAATGAGAAAACATAGATCCTGGACTTGTAGAGATCAGGGTTCAAATCTGTTTCCTCCTCTTAGCATTGGAGCCAGGACCACCTCCCCTCAGGGCTGAGAGACTTACAGGGCAATGGCGATGGGAATAGACAGTTTGCCACATACAGAATTATAGTTTCTGTTTTTATCCTGTCAGTTTCTTCCCATATCCGTCCATATCTGTGGGCACATCTAGCCCCCTGCCCCCCAGGCTAGTGTGCCCAGGACGGAAGTTGGGGCTGAGGTAGTTGAGTCCTGTGTGATGTTATCTGTCACCCTGATGACAGGACTCAGTTCCCAGGCCCTCTCTGTATCACCCTGGACATCAACTTAGCACGCACTGACCCTGCTTTCCCTGCTGCTGGGTCTGGGTGTTGATCCCACATTTGGAGATGTCTGTGTGCAAATACCTGAGGGTTTGTCCTGGGTCTTGTCCTAGTTTGCTCTCTATTGCTCTGATAAATACCATGACCAAAGGGGATTCGGGGAGGAAAGGGTTTATTTGGCCAACATGTCTTGATTACAGTCTGTCATTGAGGAAAGTTGGGGCAGGAACTTGAGCAGGAGTAGAGAGAGACAATGGAGGAAAGCTACTTACTGATTTGCTCTCCATGGCTTGCTCAACTTGCTTTTTTTATACAGTCCAGGACTACCTGCCCAGGAATGTTACCACCCACAGTGAGCTAGGCCCTCCTACATCAATTGTTAATCAAGAAAATATCCCACAGACTTGTCTGCAGCTGGTCTAATAGGGCCTTTTTCTCAGTTGAGGTTCCTTCTTCCCACATAACAACTTGTGTCAAGAATAACTAACCAATACAGGTCTCCTGAGCAGACGTAGGCTCTTGTCCCAGGAGACCTTCCTCCTTCCACCAGCTGCAATCCCAGGACTATATCCTGTCCTCAGCTTGTGCCACCAGCTACCTGTCTCCCCCAAACCTCCATTGAGCTGACCTTGGCCAGCCCCACCAGTCAGGGCCCTGATCCTCACCTGCTTGAGTGACCGTCTGCCGTAGCAGTGACCATTCATTCCATGAACATGACCCGCTGGCTGCCAGTCAGCGCTGTTCTTGTACTTGCTGGGTATTTGGCTTGTGCTCTGATGCCTGTGGGGAGGCTGAGGTCAAGGCCACGAGACGCCATCCCTCTCTCCTTCTGGGTTGGTAGGGTCCCCTTTTGCTCTCCTGCCAGCCCTCAGCTTTCTGGTGTTCACAGCCCCTCCTGTTGTCCTGGGTGGTGAATGGTGGAAGGGGAAAGAGCTGGGTTTGAAGGAGCTGAAGCTTGGACCCATAGTGTTTCTCCCCTTGGGCCCAGGCTGTGAGAACACAGCTTGAAATTCCCTCTGAGGTCCTGTCCGGTCCATTTAGGTGGGGCCTGGCAGGTTCTGTCTGTCCTGTGTGGGCGTGATTGTCAGTTGGGGTGGAGGAAGAAGCTCTTTAGAGCTGTTCCAGCTGTTCGTACAGGAGGTGGTTTTCTGTCAGACTGTGTCCTGTGGGGGTTATTAGCTGTCCGTTGGATTGTCCTGTGTGGGTGTAATTGTCTGTCAGATTGTTCCAGGGAGGGGCGTGGTGCTTTGCCCTGTGGGTTTCTTCATCACAGACAGCTAGCCTAGGATGCTTTCACTAGCAGTTTTCAAGTGTTTATTGCTTTTGGGGGTGGGGGTTGATCAATGCAAGTGATCCTCCACCTTGGTTCACTTACTCGGTCTGACAGTACAGGTCCCAAGTGCAAGCTTCATCCGTCCTCTCAGAGGGTCTTCTTCAGCTACCCCCATCCCCCGTCTTGGCTCCTGTCTGTCCGTCTGTGGCCGGAGCAGCCCCTCAGGGCACTGGCCCGAGTGGGAGCTACAGTCTCCATTAGCCTTCTGAATTATGCAGAAGCCTTGGTGGGTCGAAGCACTTTAGCAGGACCAAGCTGAGGAAAGTAGCCGGAATGGGCGGGGCCAGCATGGTGGGGGTGGAGCGGGAGAAGATGGTGGGAGCGCAGGGCCAAGGCTGCTGGGCACCAAGCTCCAAGACAAGCCCCTTCCTAGTGGGTGATAGTGTCTCAGGCTCTTGTCTGATCAGGGCATTGCTTGTTTAGGAATTCCATTTCTGGGGGACAAGAGCACTGATAAGCATGATTATTGGTAAACAGACCTTCGGAGGCTTGGGACAGTAGTGGCCACTCTGTGGACAGCCTGAGTGGAACAGGGGCTGGCCCATAGTCGGGACATCTTGCTCCAAAGTACAGGTTCTTGATTCTTGCTTAGAGGGACCTGGCTCATCAGAAAGAGCTGCTTGGAAGCCACGCAGGCCATAGGCTGTGGTCCAGGTGAGCCATGGTGGCTGGGGTCACACATGTTGCTGAGGCCTCCGTGTTCCAGGCCATGCTCGCTCACCATGGACCATGACTGACCTCTTCTCTGGTGTCCCCACAGGTGCCTTGCAGATTGAGAGCAGCGAGGAGTCTGACCAAGGCAAGTACGAGTGTGTGGCAACCAACTCGGCAGGCACACGCTACTCGGCCCCCGCGAACCTGTATGTGCGAGGTAAGAACTTGGCCACACCTGCCTCTGTCACCTTGGAGACAAGCTTTACCTGCCAAGCATGCTGCCCGGAGGAGACGTTGGTGCGGACCCTGGAGGGCCTCTACAAGCCTAGTCTTTCCTTCCCACCTCTTTCTGCAGCCACCACTTCTGTAGCTCCCACTGGGCAATCTGCTAGCGCCGCCACTACTTCCTTCTTTTCCTTCAGTCCCTTGGGGAAGCGGACACTCCCCATCCCTCTCACCCCTGGGAGCATTTGTATCTCTTGTAGGTCTTTGCTGCCTGGGCCCAGAGCCCTATGGGAGTCTGGAGCCTTCCGAGCAGACATTACTGTGTGTGTGTGTGTGTGTGTGTGTGTGTGTGTGTGTGTGTGTGTGT
>NW_026594311.1:2630599-2648153 GCF_907164565.1 Psammomys obesus | reverse complement strand
TGTGTGTGTGTGTGTGTGTGTGTGTGTGTGTGTGTGTGTGTGTGTGTGTCTGTCTGGGAGGTGGGGGCATGGCTGCATGCATTTTTGTGTGAATATGCATGCCTGACCTGACTTTTCTCTTGCCTACCCCAGCAGGCTGGGCTCTAGGACTCTGGTTCTGAACTTTAGATCCAACAGGGGCTCAGGAATGAACCAGATGGGCCTTCCTGGGGGAGCCTGCTGTCTTCTGTCATCAGCTCTGCCCCTCATGTTGGGGATAAGGCTGAGCACCTATGGGTATATTGCCTTGGGCATTCCTCAGTGGGGCTAAATGGACTCTGTGCTGTTTACAGTTAGGAACACAGCTAAAGGGTCTGGGGACTGTTTTAGTGTGTCCAGTTTATAGCCCAAGGAAATCAAAGTTGACCACCTGGGCCCGCCCTGAGATAGTCTAGAAAGAGAGCCAGCTTCCCTCCAGCCTCCCTGCAGTAGGAGGGAACCTCTTATCACATGAGAGGTTCCTCACCTCTTCGAGGACGGCCTGACATCTCTCCAGCTTATGGAGCCTGAGGGATGACAGTGGCCTGCTTTACTCTCAAAGCAGTTTGGTCGACTTGCTTACTCAATGCAAAGAAGAGCAAGTTGCCAGCTACTTAGTGAGGGCCAGTCATGCCTCAGGGTACAAGTTGGTTTTGGAGAGGCCACAGGTGTCAGCCTGTTAGGTGACCAGTGACCAGTCCAGCGCAGAGGAGCTGTTTGTATTAGCTAATGGTGTTCCTTCGTGGGACCTGGGAGCCCCTATCACTGCCCTTACTGTCAGCTGTCCCGTATACCCATTCAGTGAGATCACCCGCTAACTGTCTTTAGGAGTACCATCAGGACAGAGACCAGGAACCCAAAAACTTCCTGAAGGCTGTGAGGAGTAGAAATGTAGAGAGCACAGCCTTAACCCTGGGCTGATCCAGGCTCAGTATCCTAACAAAGGCACAGGACTCTGGGAGATAAGTAACTAAAAAGCCTCTTCACAATGACCAGCCTCCTCCTCCCTCTTCAGCCAGAGTATAGAGTCCCTGGCTTCACTGAGGCAGCCCCTGTGTGCACGTGGCTACACCAGAAAGGAGAGAATCCAGGCAAAGCCTTTGTAAGCCCCAAGCCAGCTGTCTAGGCACAGCTTTATGGCCATTTCCCAGGGTAGAGCTGCCAGAGGCAGTACCATAGCAGGAAAAGGCCACCCAGATTCAAAAAGGATGCTATGAGGCATCCTAGCCACTGAACTGCTCAGCTAGCACTGTCTTGTTGGCTATGACCCGCCCTGGTAGTAGGGTGGTGGTTATCTCTGGAAATGGGCTGAAGTGGCTGCTAGCGCACTGACCAGGAGGTCTTAACTCCTTGAATCATCCCTACTCCAGGGTTTCCGTCATCTACACATGATTGACTTGGACATGATCCTAGCTGGATCCTGCCTTATGCCATCTCCTGGGATAAGCTCCACTTGAAAGAGCTTTGGGAGGTGGGAGACATAGGGCTTCCTTTACCCTTAGCCCTCCCTGTCTAGACTCTAACATAGCTAACCTGGCTTCCGCAGCTCATCCTCCAGGCCCTGCCTCATACCTAGAGCCTGTATAAATCTATGCCAGCCCTTTGCCTCTAGGATTTCTGTACATAGGAAAAGCCCTGATACTTGGGGCCCCTGCCTGTAGTGTTCCCAGCCTTCTTTTTGTGCCTAGAAAAGTCTCATCTGCCCCGAGGAGTGCTTGGGACAGCCTGTGTCACGCTAGCCACTAGCTCTGTATTTGGAACTCTGCATGTGGGTAGAAAGGCATGCCCCGCCCTGGCGCCTAGCTGCTGGTCTCTCGTCTCCCAGCATAGTGGCTTCAAGATTTCCTTCCATAGTGGTTCCTGATACCACCCAGAGATGAAGGTCCCTCACTCTGCCAGGGCCTCACCCTCCTGATTCAGGGGTTTCTTAACCTTAGCTTTTGACTGTTGACATTTTACACTGAGTACATCTCTGTTGGGGGCCATTGTTTGCATAGTAGGATGTTTAGAAGCATCCCTAGCCAGCTGGGTACTAGCAGCACCCTTTAGTGAGACCAGTCTAAGTAACCCCAACTCTCCAGACACCGGCCCACAGAGGCACTTCATCTCTGTGGAGACCCTCTGCTCAGGATTGATGCCTCCTAGGGCTGCTGTCTCCATCTCTGACTTCGTTCTTCTCTGTCTATTGACTCATCTCCTCAGACTTAGCCTTTCAACATTGTTCCTCTGTTCCCCAAACTGTCAAGGCTCTCTTTACCTCTCTGAGGCCCTGGGGCTGCTACAACCAACGGGGCAGTATGTGTACTCATAAAGCACCCAGCGTGCTGCCAGGTGCACAGAAGCACATGAGAGTCAGCTGTCTGGGTTTCTGCTGGGGCAGTGCTGGGGGACACGAGTCGTACGTTTACGTCTGACTTTGTTCACAGTTGCCTGCAGTTCCGCCCACAGTCTAGCAGGCCCAGGCACGCTGGGTGGACCAGCCTCTCCATCACCCTCTGACTCCCTCCCTGAGTGACTCATTTTCTCCTTCCATCCTTGGCGTCTCTCCCCTCCAGCTCTCAGACATACAGCTGCCTGGGCCAAGGCAGGACCCCGCCCTTGGCAAAGCCTGGCCTGCCTGTACCAGGACGGCCGCCCTCCCCATTCTCTTCAGGGACCTGGCGCCTGAGCTTCTGCTGTCTGAAATGAGGGCGTTACCTCCTTTCTTCCACAGGTGTCTGGACACGCTCCTCGCACTGGTGTCGTGCAGCATGGGGCTTCCTCACGGCGGTGGGGCTAGAGGGGCTTGTGTGCCTCAGTGGGTTTGTGAGCTGCATGGGCCCCGACCCTAGAGCCCAGTTTGCGGGTCTGTGTGACCCGTGAGGGATTGTGAGGCATGGGGACTGGCCCATGCCCCACTTCTACCCCTACCAGTTTGGCCCTCATCGTCCCTGGCACCCGCTGGTGGGCCCTGTCCCTGTCCACTGTGTTCCTCCATAAGTCCTGAGTCTCTTGTGAGCGGCGTGGTCCGTGTGCACGTGTGTGTGCGAGGGGCACAGGAGTCTTGTCTTGTCTCTGTGCTGTGTGGGCAGATGAAGGTTGGCCTGTTTTTACTCTCTCTGTGTTTCTCCTTGTCTTTTTTTTTTATTCCCTCCTCATCCTCATCGCACTCTGCCATCAACCCAAACTCTCATCTCTCAGATCAGCGAGAAGGTTGGTCTTTTTCACTTCTTATCCATCTACAGTTCGCCCACCGACTGTGCCCGTCAGTTGGGACCAGCGGGCTTGGTCAGCTCCCTCAGGCTCGCTCGAGCGTGCCTGCCCGCCAGTTGGCCTCTGCTCGTCACTGTTTGGGCTGGCTGGCAGGCAGGACCAGGGATGGGTGGGCAGGCCTTCTGCCCTGCATGTTCCTGCTGCTTGAGCCCTCGATGCACTGTGTGTTTGCATGCCCCCTTAGCCAGTCTCTACTGCTGGAGTGGCCACACACATGCATGGTGCACGGCACAGAACCTCACCCCACCTTTCCACCTAGGCCAGGCTAGCTGTCTGTTCCAGGTAGAGTTCAAGTTCAGGAATGGTTGTGGGGATCTCTGTTCAGAGGGACTGTAAAGGCTAAAGTGCTTGACCTGTATGGGCGTTGGGGGAAGCGTCTACAGTCTC
The DNA here is from genome assembly GCF_907164565.1 of Psammomys obesus. Lineage (NCBI taxonomy): Eukaryota > Metazoa > Chordata > Mammalia > Rodentia > Muridae > Psammomys > Psammomys obesus. Next base: position 2,644,496 of record NW_026594311.1, on the reverse strand, counting down.
CCTACCCTTATGTAGGCCATGTTTACCTAAGAGAAGCCAGAACTCTAGGAGACCGTAGGGAGAGGCTAATTTGGCGAGTTGTCCCCTTGAGATCTTGCAGTACCCGACACAGCCCTGCAGTGTCTGCCCTGTCCTTGAGGCCTCCAGAGTCTCCCCAGTGCTCCGGGAAGCAGACTGGCTGTTCTGAGACTTAAGACCAGCTTTGGTCTGCCTCTCAAAGACCCTGATGGCTGTGGTACAAGACAAGTGGCATTGTTTTGGTACACTGAGCAAGTGTGCCATGGCTTTATCGTTTCTGTCCCCTGCCAGGTTCAAACCAAGGTCTTCTGCCAGCCCAGACCCCACTGCCTACACTCCCAAGGCAGCCTCTGCACCTCTCCGAGGGTAGAGTGTGTGGCTTGCTAGCCAGCCAACAGCCCTCAGCTCCATGCTAGGCAGGGGCACTGGGCATTCAGCTCCAGGTTGCATATACCTGGAGTGACTGAATTGTCAACTACAATTTGCTGGGGCCTTGAGTAGCAGCAGTCTAGCTCAGCCTTAGATTGGGCAAGGCTTCCTGAGACTCCCTGGATCCCCTCCCAGAGCAGGGCTCCCACCCCCCGCCCCGAACCAGGCCTCTACTTCCCAGTACTGGTTTTTTTACAGACCATGTGGTTGAAAGGTCAGTGGCTCTCCTGTCCACTGGACTTTAGGGGTCCAAGGAAGAAGCATAGGGCAGACCCAAGCTGCCAGGTGCCCTCTGCATCTTGCTCCTCTGTGGTTTTGAGTTTACTCCAGGAGGACAAGGGAGCTGGTCAGGAGGAGGGCTGCAGCCTGGGCTTAGATAGCAGCATAAGCTTCCCATCCATATGCTCTCCTGAGCTCTGGGGCAGTTTGGTTACACCATTTCGCTGACCGGGCGGATCTTCCAGGGCGTTCAGAAAATAGTCATCAGCAGACAGCCCAGTTTACTCTCCCCACCCACACTCCTTCTACCTACCCTCTGTATCCTTTGTCATTTCCCCCACCACCCACCCTGTGGTCCCACCAAAAATAAGCGCATACACAAATATTTAATGGGAAGGAGAAATGAGTTTCTAAATATTCCGGGGGGATTTGCCGGGCTGGTAATTTGTTTGGTGCTGATAATTGCATCTTACATTTTTCTAGCTTTACTTAAAACTGTGTGCCGGGTGTGCCAGCATTTAATTACTGCTCTGCGGCAGCCACAAGGTTATTTATTAAAGAGTTATTTTATCTTGATACAGTGGATCCTGCCCCGTATCCCCTCCTTAATGTTGTGTTATTTTCATCAGAGAAATTTCCGCAAGTGAATGCAGATTGCGGGGCCTGCCCCCCCTGCGATTAGGCTGTCACTCCACTGAATGCCGATGCCTCTGGGCGCCGCACCGCCCTATTATAGGGGGTTGTCAGCGCAAATAATTAGACTTAAAAGTTACAGCTGAAATATAATCCAGAAATGGCAGGGCCCTGTTTTGGAAATTGTCTATAAAATGTCAGCACGAAGGATGCACAGGGAACGGTAATAGACCGGCATTGTTGGAGCCTGAGATTAGATCCTAAGTGCATTTTTTCGCCAGCTCCAGTTTTTCCTTCCCTGCTGTTGCTTCTGTCAATAGACCGAGTCCAGGGTGAGTCTTGTTCCCTTGTGGTGGCGGGGGAGGGTGGTGGAGATGCTGTGTTGGGGCATCAGCCACTTCCAGCTGTTGGCACAGGGGTAGTAGCTGTTCAGGCAGGTGTAGGACATAGGGCCCCACTGGCATTTGGGACACTCTGTTGACCCTCTAACCCCCACACTGTTCTCTGTAGATGTGCTGACCTGCCTGAGCTCTAGGAAAACTGCCTCCCAGCAATCTTTGCACATGGCTGGAACTTAGTGCCCTCATATAGGAATGAAGTTGTCAGTGAAACCCCTGGGACCTCTGGTTGAGTCCTTTTCCTAGTTTTGGGGATGATCCTGACCTCACATTCATCTGCAGCCCCTAGAGTTCTCCCTATCACTTGCATCTTGGGGGGAAATAAAAGCCATTCTTAGTATCAGCTCCCATAGAGCTTTAGTTTTTTGACAGTGGCTAGTGGTGGAGCTTTTTAAAACAGTGGCCCAGGGCATTGGCCTGTCCTCGGAGCCTGATGCACAAGGTCTCTGCTGGGCTGGAAAGCACTGTCCTCCCAGGGCCTATGCAGGGGTAAAAGTTAGGACATGTTTAGGTATGGGCCCAAGGCTTATTGGCCAAGGGCCTACTTCCTGCTGTAGCACCTCTTAACTCTAACACCTGCTGACCTCTTCTTCCGTTAGGGTTCCACTATTAGCTAGAGCTAGACTTTTAGCCTAGACCTTTCCCCCAGTGTAAATGTCAAAAGACCCATCTGTATGCCGTCTGGAGCTCTGTCTTAGGCCAGCCTAATGCTGTCTCCTAGGGTCTTCTTTCAGCCCTGTCAGCCGTGGCTCTTGAGGATGTGAGCTTTTGCCACACAGACCGAACTTTACTGTGCATACAAAGGCAGACATGCCACTTTCCATGTCATTGTTGACTCTGTCCCCATCTGCAGTTGAGACCTGAAGCCATAGGAAGCCTCTGTACAGAATAATGCTCGAGTGGCTTCCCACTGGGCATGATGTAATCCCAGTTCCTAGGAGGTAGAGGCAGGTGGATCTCTGTGAGTTCAAGGCCAGCTTGGTCTATATAGTGAGCTTCAGGACAGCCAGGGTTCTATAGATCCTGTGTAACCCCCACACCACCAAAACAACAACAACAAAAAAAGATGGCTTCCCTTGTACCCTTGCCCTTTAGTGGAGAGGAAATGGCAGCTGGCCTGGAGGACAGAGAGGCCTGTTCAGTTACAGCGACCCCTGTGTTCTGGACTCCTCCATTCCTTGGTAGGCCTGGACTGGCTCACACACAGCCCTTTTCCTCACCTATTTAACCTGCTCTGAAGCCCAAAGAGTGCCTATGCCCCAGGCTGGCAAAACCTGTCTGTGCCTCATCTTGTGCCAGTTGAGAGGTCTTGAAGGGGATTCTGTTTCCATGGGGCACTTGAAAGCCATGGCCCTAGGACACACCTTTCCCTTGCCATGAGAACTGTTGTGTCTGTTCTTGTCTCATCAGCCATGTGGCCTTCTGACATTGGGACACATGATAAAGAGGCCAGGCTGCGGTGGCACATACCTTTAATCCTAGCACTGGGGATGCAGGGGCAGGTGGTTCTCTGTGAGTTCAAGGCCAGCCTGGTCTACAGAGCAAGTTCCAGGACAGCCAAGGCTACACAGAAAAACCCTATCTTGAAAAACAAAATAAAACAAAAAACCTCAAACAAACAGACAAAAAAGATAAAGGGGGCTGGAAAGATGGCCCAGGGATTGAGAGCACTTGCTCTTGAAGAGGACCTGGCTCGGTTCCCAGTGCCCACCTGGCAGTTTACCGTCTCTAGCGCTGTAACTCTAACTCCAGTTACAGAGTCTCTAGCACCCTCTTCTGGCCTCCGTGGGCTCCAGAATACATGTGCCGCTCCCACACCTGTGCAGGCTTACGCAATCAAAGTTTTACGCCTGAAGAGTTGGCTCAGTGGTCGAGAGCATTTGTTTTTGCAGAGGGCCCGGGTTGAATTCACAGTGCCCCACAGATGCTTCCTACCTGCGTGTGCATCGGGCATGCCTGTGGTGCAAAACACCTGTGCGCCCAAAACAGTCATAAAATAAAAATAAATAAATAAATAAATAATAAAATAAGTTTTTGCTGGGCAGTGGTAGCACACACCTTCAGTCCCAGGAGGCAGGAGGCAGGCGAATCTGAGTTTGAGGCCAACCTGAGAGGCCAACCTCTACAAAGCAAGTTCCGGGACAGCCAGGGCTACGCAGAGAAACCCTGTCTCAAAAAGAGGCTGATGATAGAAACCCACTGATGCTAGTGTAAGCAAATCAAAGAGTGTTTGAATGTTACGAAACTGGGAATCATAGAAGCCGATTTGATGCTGGGCAGAGCTGGAGCCAGGTCTTCAGTATGGTCGGCCATTGTTTGTCGCTACCTCTTCCTATTCCCCCCACTGTTCTTGTCTTTGTGCTGAGCAGGTCCTCCTATGCATTAGGAAAGGAAAACCTAAGCTCATCCGCCCCTGTAACGTGTCCTGCTCTTCTCGGGGTTGAGTAAACATCCAAAGGTGGTTTCTTGTTAGCCAGATGTAGATCACACACTCTATGTGCCACGGATGGCGAGATGGCTCCCTTAGAGAACGTGAAGATGGAATTGGAAATGTTGCCCAATGATAGAGCACAAGACCTAGCATGCGTGAGTCCCTGAGTTCAGTCCCTAGCATTCGGGGGGAGGGAGGGAGAAGAGAGAAGAAAGGAAAGAATGAGGGTACTGCTTCGAGATGAAGGCAGAATTCTGGATGTGTGCATTACACCCTAATAAATACCTGTGAGCATGGGGAATGGAGCAGGTGTGCGAGGAATTCTCTGTGACGTACTTGGGGCTGCGGTGTTGTGAGTCCACCTGTGGGACTTGGTTAGACTGCTGTAGAAAGTGTGGGAGCAGGTTCTCCCCAAGGCCTTAGAGGCTGGCAGTGGAGCATCAGGAGCCATGCAGGAACTTGTTAATCAGGGGAACACCAGTTGTCTGTGGAGAGTGTGGGAGCAGGGTAGAGTGAGAGGTAGAGGGTGACCGGTGTGGAGCTACTTGAGTGACCGTAGAAGGAATGGTAGTAGTTTAGATGCTGCTGGTGGCTTTGACTTATGTGTTTAGAGGGAAAGTGATTTTGAATGCTGTTTTAGGCAGAGCCTTTGACAAGGCAATACCAGCTAGCTTGTTTGACCTTGTGACTTTTACCAAATGTCTAAGCTCTGAGCTTCAGTTTGACCCCTGTGAACTGAGGTGAGATTGGACCTGGTGGTCTTTCCGGAGCGTCCACCTCTGCTTCTGTGATCTGGAGCTGTGTGAGATGCTTCCCACGTGGTACCACAGGTCCTCTGCATGTCTGGGCTCCCCAGCAAGCACCCACAAAGACCCGTGCTCTCAGTGTGCCTGTAGGTCACCTAGGCTTGCTGCCTGTCCTCTCTGGCCCTCTGTGTAAGGACAGCCATTTAGGATATCTGTGAGCCTCTGCCAGTAGCTGCATGACCTGTCTGCATGCCAAGCATGCCTGCGTGTGGCTAGGTCTTGCTCACCTTATCCTCGCTGCATGCTCTGAATGTCTGTGCCAAGCTTGCAACTTCAGGGTTGGTTCTAGGCCATGCCCTGGACTGGGAAGCCCAGGATAGCTTCTGGCCAGGGGAGTCGAAGGCTGGGGGTTGTGGACAGACACAGCCACCCTCCTCCTTGAGACTTTTCCTCACTGGTGCACGTCATGTACTGCCATCATCATGCCCATCCTGCCCGCGGACCACGTCCCTGGCCCGCCCAACCCCTTGTCCCTGGACTAGCCCTTCTGAGAGGCCATCGACATTGTGGGTCCCAGGCTGACCTTAAGCACAGCTGAGGCCCAGCAGGTGGTTGCGCTATTTCCTCTTTTCTCCTGGGGCCTTGGCCTGGAGATGGAGGCATTGACTCCAGAGAAGTTGGCCATGTTACTCCCAGACTTTGCCCTGCCCCAGCCATGCTCGGAGGACCTGGATTTCTTTCACTGGTGCCCCAACTTGTCCCTCTGGAGACACAGGAAGAAGGGAGTCAGGAGCAAGCAATGGTGGTCACTGGAGGGCCACCTGGACTGTGGCCCTAACCAGGTCTGGCTCTTGCACTAAGTCCTGTGTGACCTAGGCTGAGTGTCCCATGCTGTAAGATGGGAACTTGGTTGTGGGGGTTCTCATTAAGAGGTGTTCCAGATGGTCTCTGGAGTACAGGGACTACCTCTAGTCCCAAAGTGAGGTGGGAGACAATGAGCCAGGCCCCAGGGATGCCACTCCTCCTGTCTCTGAGCATGGGCTTGGCTCTGACAAGAGAGGCTTCCTTGATGAGGGGCCCCTGCCCTCCCGTCCACGCTTGTGCCCTGCCTAGCCTATGAGTGCCTCTCTCCCTCCTCCCACAGTGCGCCGAGTGGCTCCTCGTTTCTCCATCCCTCCCATCAGCCAGGAGGTGATGCCGGGTGGCAGTGTGAACCTGACGTGTGTGGCAGTGGGTGCACCCATGCCGTATGTGAAGTGGATGATGGGTGCCGAAGAGCTTACCAAAGAGGATGAGATGCCAGTTGGCCGCAACGTCCTGGAGCTCAGCAATGTCGTACGGTCTGCCAACTACACCTGTGTGGCTATCTCTTCATTAGGCATGATAGAGGCCACGGCCCAGGTCACAGTAAAAGGTAGGTGTACTGTGTGCCTCAGCCAGCTGATGTCCTCCTCTGGCTGGGGGCTTCACATCCTCAGGTACGTTGGAGCTGGCTGATATGGGCACAGGTGGGGCCGAAGCATCTCTTAAGATGCCCTGGCTCTCATAAGGTCCTTAGAAAGAGGATGGCTTTCTGTATTTGTTGCCTTACTGGGAATAGTTAGCCAGTATTGGAGTGCCAGGCATCATGATAGTCAATAGTTGATTTTGCTTTTAAGGGAGGACGTGGGGCAAATGCTCTTTAAAAGCAAGCAATTCAAATACTTCTAGCCAGGGTCACACTGGAATAAATGACAGAGCAGAGACTGAGCTCTCAACCCACTCCCACAACCCAGTGAGAAGGTGGGGGGGGGGGGGGTTCTCTACCAAGACCCTTGGGAACAGACATATAACATTAATATTTACGATTTTTAAAAAGTAACTTTCAAAGGTTTATTCAGTTTATTTCATGTGTAAATGTTTGGCCTGCATGTGTGTATGTTGTGTTTGGTACCTGTGGAGGCCAGAAGAGAATGTCAGATCATCTGGAAGTAGAGTTTATGGATGGTTTGAACCATCATGTGGGCTCTGGAAACTGAATCATGGCCCTCTAGAAGAGCATCAAGTACTCTTAACCACTGAGCCCTCTCTCCAGCCCAACTTATAAACTAGGTTTTTGGTTTGGGTTTTTTTGTTGTTGTTGTTGTTGGTTTTTGTTTTGTTTTTTGGGTGGATTTTTTGGTTTGGTTGGTTGGTTTGGTTTGATGTAGACTGTGCTGGCTTCAGACTCATAGAGATCTTCCTGCGTCTGCCTGCCAAGTGCTGGAATTAAAGGTGTGCACCAATTCCCTTAACTTGGGTAGGGTTTGTTGTTGTTGTTGTTGCTTTTTGGGTTTTTGTTTTGTTTTGATACAAACTAAGAGCTGGGGACACACCATTTACCACGTTTGAAGCCCTGCATTCAATCCTCAGTACTGCAGAAAAGAAAACAGGATCTAAGCCAGCGTCACATCACTCTTACCTGGTCCTAGGCTACTGGGGTCCTTGGGATAGAGTCCAGGCCTCATATATGCTAAGAAGCGCCCCACTGAGAGCCACACTGCTGGCCTCACACTCTTTCCTTCTGTGAAAGCAGAAGGTAGTTTTCAGGGGCTCACGTTGCCCTGGGAGTCACCCAGGTATATCAGCTGGCCTCCCGCCCTCAGCCCCTGCCAGCCACACAGAGGCATCCTGTTGTAGCCCCCTTGCTTGCCCCCTGTCCACTGTCATGGTCAGTGGCTCATCATCTTCCTTCAGGCCTCAGCACTATGAGACTTTTCCTGTTCACCCCATTTAAGGAGAGGCTGTGTTTTTCCCTGCTGTCCTTTTACACAATTACCATCAACTCATTTGTTGATTATTTCCCCAAAGTATAAATTCCAGAGAGCAGGGATGTGACCATAAGCATCTGTGGCTCCAAAGAGTTGCCTAGTACTTAGTGGTCATTCTTCATGGAGCACACATGGGCCTGAGATTTTTGCCACCTTCATTTTGAGCCACGTCATGGGGTGTACTGGGCCTAGCAGCTTCATGGCTCTCTCAGAATTCTTAAGGCCAGTTCCTTGGGAGATACTGAGCATGCATATACTCACACATACCCTGTTACACAGACTTGGTACAAGTGAGTGTAGGTGAGCAACAGGCATAGGACCAGGTCTGTTGTTAGGTGAAGCGCGTGTGTGTAGGGAGGTGTCTGAAGGGTGATGTGTTACATGCTGAAGGGGCCACCAACAGACCTGCCTGCAGTGTCTCGGTAGCCGCCCCTAGAAGTCAAAGCTTTTCAAGCCTTTTTGAAGGTGGGTGTATACTTGGGGTGGCCGTACCCTGCATGTAGGCGATGCCTTGTATTTGTCCTCAGAGGCATGACATCTAGCCATTCTTTCTCCTCAGCTCTGCCAAAACCTCCAATTGATCTTGTGGTGACAGAGACAACCGCCACCAGTGTTACCCTGACATGGGACTCTGGAAATACCGAGCCTGTGTCCTTCTATGGCATCCAGTACCGTGCAGCTGGCACGGACAGCCCCTTCCAGGAAGTGGACGGTGTGGCCAGCACCCGATACAGTATCGGCGGCCTCAGCCCTTTCTCAGAATATGCCTTCCGTGTGTTGGCTGTTAACAGCATTGGGCGAGGGCCCCCCAGTGAGGCAGTGCGTGCGCGCACAGGTGAGCAGGCGCCCTCCAGCCCTCCACGGCGGGTGCAGGCCCGGATGCTGAGTGCCAGCACCATGCTGGTACAGTGGGAACCACCTGAAGAGCCCAATGGCCTGGTCCGGGGCTACCGCGTCTATTACACTCCGGACTCCCGACGCCCTTTGAGCGCCTGGCATAAGCACAACACTGACGCGGGACTTCTCACCACCGTGGGCAGCCTGCTACCTGGCATCACCTACAGCCTTCGAGTCCTCGCCTTCACCGCCGTGGGCGATGGCCCACCCAGCCCCACCATCCAAGTCAAGACGCAGCAGGGAGGTAGGTGTTGGGGGGAATGCATGCTGCCTGGACAGCTGACAGCAGATGCTTGGGCACAGTCCCTGTTTCCTCGGGCTATGAAATCTGGAGCTTGGGGAGGGCGAAGGTGCCATACTCCACAGTGGTGTGGTCGCCAGGGATACAGGCCAAGCTAGTGAGAGCTTGGCACCCTCTCACTGGGCCCTTGGAGGTGTCGTGAAGCTGACAATGCCTGGGGTGGGCATTGCAGTGCCTGCACAGCCTGCAGACTTCCAGGCCAAAGCTGAGTCGGACAGCAGGATCCAGCTGTCGTGGCTGCTGCCTCCGCAGGAGCGGATCATCAAGTATGAGCTGGTGTACTGGGCAGCAGAGGATGAAGGCCAGCAGGTGAGCCTCGAGACTAGGAAGGGTGGAAGGAAGATATCCCCCAGTTCCTGGTGGTCTGTGATGGGCGCACCTAGACAGGCAATGGGACCTGGGTTTCTCCCTGCAGCTTAATGGCTCTTGTGGCCTGTGTGGCTCTGTAGTCTGTACCACTCCAGTACTAAAGGCAGAGCTTCTAAGTTCTACCTTTTGTTCTATTGGGTTGGTGGCCTGTGTGATATTGTCCTAGCCTTGAAGTTTTCCTGGGGCCCATCGATCCCTGGTGGCCTTTGTGACCGTTAAGGCCGCTGTGGCATGAGTCAAGCCATGCATTTCTGGTGAGGCCTATGTGGCTATGTAGGATGGGGCTGTCACAGAACCACAGTGGGTCCTCTTCCAGCTGCTTGTGGCCCATTCGGGGGACAACCACCTCTGAGTGGCCTTTGAGATCTGAGCAGTCAGTGAGTGTTCTCTGCTCTTCCAGCACAAGGTGACCTTCGACCCCACCTCCTCCTACACTCTAGAGGACCTGAAGCCTGACACGCTGTACCACTTCCAGCTGGCTGCCCGCTCGGATATGGGGGTGGGCGTCTTCACCCCCACCATAGATGCCCGTACAGCACAGTCCAGTAAGTGTCCGCTAAGGCGACTCTTGTCACATCTGGGCTGGGACACCATACACAGGCATAACCCTTCCCCCTCAAGCAGGTGGGCAGTCAGGTCTGCTGAGTCCAGTATTGGACTCTAGTCTGGGCTCTTGAGTCTGAACCCCATGAAAGGGACAGGTAAGTGCCCTGCTAGTCTGTGTCCAGGCAGTGGTTGCCTTCTCTGCTCCCTGCCCGGCCTTGACCCACTCTTCCCCCTGTGACCCTTACACCCTGCCCAGGTAAGTTCTCTGTGACTGTGACTCATCATTATCCCTTAGCCCTCCCCTTCCATACCTGGATCGTAGCACTGATTCAGTGGGCCTGCCACATTCCAGACCTGCCTCGGTGCCTGTTCCCTTCCCGTGGTCCCACATCTCATCACCCACATCCCCTTCTCCATACCCCATCACAGAAATTCCCTTGGGGACTGTGTAATCGCGGAGGCCTCAGGGACAAGTCCATGAGAATGTGACTGTGTGCATCCCCACATCTGCCTGTGGGACCCCGTGGCTTATGTGACGTGACTGCTTGTAGAGAAGCACCTGGAGTCTACGTGAACACCTGACCTGTAGCACCTAAGTGTGCGCCAGTGTGTCCTGGGTGTGACTGCCTGACTCTGAAAGCGCTCTAGCTCTCCAGGGTTAGATGACAGGTTGTGAAAGTATGAGTGTGGCTTGGTGGGACTCTAGATGGCCCCTCTGTGGTCACCATGCTGCTGTCTTCAAGGTCACCTGTTTGATACGACGGTCATGGGTGTGACTGGCTGGGTGTCACTGGGAAACAGAAACCATAGCATGGCAGTGTCCGCTAACTCTGTAGGATGTGTTGCTGTGTGTGCAGGCTGCCTGACTTTGTAGTCATAAGTCAATTCTAGAAGCCTCTGCCAGGCAGACTGTGGGCCAGACCCGACATGCGCTGGCTCTGGTAGCATGGCCAGAAAGCAAGGCAAGGCCTCTATCTGTAGGGCCCCTGCAGTGGACCAAGACATACAGTGTGCCTGTAATTACCCAAATGAGCTTTTAATTATATTTGTGCAGTGAGATGGGAGGGTGGAGAGGTGGCAGTACAAGAAATACAGTCAGTGAGAGGTCACAGAGAATTAAGTCTCGGAGATATGACACTTCACCTAGGCTGAAGCAAGGATGGACACTAACTAGGTAAAAGGGACAGAGAATGTGGTGGCCCTAGGCCACACATTCTGCAGACTGCTGCTCCCAGAGCAGCCGTCCAAGCTATAGCAGTCAGGGCTGAAGAACAGGGACAGCTCTGCCTGCTCTGACAATGGGCAGGTGACGCAAGATGCGGAGATCACTTAGAAGCAAAGTTGTTGGCTTGGCTGGAGTGGTGATAGTGGGTGTTTGAGTTACCTAGGATACTGACTGGCCAGGACCTGGTGATGGATTGAAAACGAGGAGCAGTGGGATAGGGATATGGAGGTATATCTTGTGTCTGTGGGTGGCTCTGAAAGAGCACACTGCCCCCAGAACAGGAAGTGTGTGGAAGCAGGTACTCACCTGCTTCACCTGGCTTCAGCCACCCAGACTCAAGGCACTGTGTCTGTGGAGTGTAGAGGCGTGCAGGTGTAATGGGGCCTAAGCTGGAGGAGGCAGGCCTGAGGAGACTGGGTATGGAAGAAGACACAGAAGAAGCTTATTTACAGAGGTGGACCTGACCCTGCTGCTGAGTGGCTTGCAAGGGGCTGGATGTAGGGTTTAAGTGGGTTTGGAGGAGAAGTATGGTCGCTTGGTGGGGGCTGTGGGAGGTGAGCAGGTAAGCCATTGTGCTTGGATGCCATCCAGAAGCTGGCTGCAGGGCAGCTGTAGTAACTGAAGGGCCTGTGGCAGTGAGGATGGGGTTTTCTTTAAAGGCGAGAACTCTCGAGGTGCATCCAGATGCTATCGTGAGAGTCAGGAGGACAAAGCAGGACACGTGGAAGGAGAGGGACAGCTGGTAAAGACTTTGGGGATGGGAGGAAAGGGGCAGTGTGTGGGTGACAGAGAGCCTGCCTGGCCTTGAGAGTGGGCGAAGAGGGGTCCTGGTGGCCAGAAATAGAGGGAGCTGCTGCTGGGAGGCAGGCGGCAAGCTTCTATGCCTGTAGGCAAAGGGAGCTGGAAGCTTGGGAGCTGTGCAGATTGACTGCATTATTTGTCAAGTGGCAGAGTGAGCAAGATAGAGTAGACCTCAGTGGGGAGCTCAGAGAGCCAAGGGGACCGCTCAGGAGGCCCTGGAGCTGCAGCGTCTCTGCTGCCTCAGTGCTGCTTTATTCATTACCTAGTGTGGGTCAAGCAACGGTGGAAAAGTGAGGAGCTGGGGGGAGAGAGCTTGCTGCATAATCGTGAGGATCTGAGTTCAAATCCTCAACACCCACCTAAAAAGTAGGGTATGGCCACATACACACCTGTAGCACCAATACTATTGGGAAGATGAGATGGGGGTTTCTGGGGCTTGCTGACTGCCAGTCTAGCTTTAGGTTCAGTGAGACCTGCTTCAAGAGAATTCGGTGATAGATGATAGAATGATAGAGCAGGGCACCTGACATCATCCCCTGGCTCTCACACACACATGCGTGCAGGTGCCTGTGTTCACATACACATAGAGCAGACACACAAAGGAAGATGAGGAGTGAGTTTAGGATACTGGTGAGAATGGTGAGCTGGGGCTCCTAAGTCAGAGCTGAATGTTGAGGCTGAAAGATGAAAGTGGTTGATGGTGGTCCCCAGGGATAAAGAGTAGAGTACTGGGGGCTTAGGGTGACTTGACAGGGACAAGAGGTGAAAGGAAGCCCCTGTATTGGTAGCCGTGTCTAGAAAAATCACCAGGCGCTAAGAGAGCACACACTGCCTCCTGACTCCTGAGGAATCTGTTGAATACTTTCCTTCTAAACCGCAGAGGCCACTAGCCATCCCTGTGTCTAGCCCCAGACTCTAGGAGCCTAAGCACAGAGATCCTAGCCACGTGGGCACAGGTGAAGGTAGTCTTAAACCAGAACAGGCCTTTGTGCCGGGATGATAGAAGTATTCATCCCCAGAAGATACTTATATTCTCCAAGTTCTGGGGGGGGGAGGGGGGTGTAATTTGATACCATGTTTGTGTGAGACGGCATATGTACTGGAGAGACGCTGTTAGAACTCCATATGTGCATATGAAACTGCACATACCGTGTGTGTGTGTGTGTGTGTGTGTGTCTGTGTGTGTCAGCGTCAGCAGCAGTATGCCTAGAGGGCCTCAGGATGGCTGGGTGAGTCTCCCGTCCCGTGTCACTTGGTCACTGTGCCTGTGATCCCCACCCTCCATTTGCCTGCTTTCCCCCCATTTGTCTTCCCCAGCCCCATCCGCCCCTCCCCAGAAGGTGATGTGTGTGAGCACGGGCTCGACCACGGTCCGGGTAAGTTGGGTTCCGCCGCCGGCCGACAGCCGCAACGGCATTATCACCCAGTACTCCGTGGCCTATGAGGCGGTGGACGGCGAGGACCGTAAGCGGCATGTGGTGGATGGCATCAGCCGTGAGCATTCCAGCTGGGACCTGCTGGGCCTGGAGAAGTGGACGGAGTACCGGGTGTGGGTTCGGGCGCACACAGATGTGGGCCCCGGCCCTGAGAGCAGCCCGGTGCTGGTGCGCACCGATGAGGACGGTAGGCTGCCTTGGGTAGCATTGTCATGAGGCGCTGGGTGGGAAGGGAGGCTCATAGCTTCCTGGCCGGCCTGCCGAGCACCCAGGATCTTCCCTCCAGGGGACCTGACAGACTGATTTCCTAAACTTAGGCTTAGGGGTCTGAACTTGGGAGATAGAGTTGATCGAGGTAGCCCGTGTCCAGGCCTTGGCTTAGAAGCTATGGCAGAAGGAACAGCCCCACCTAATGTGAGAGAATATGAGAGCCAGGATTGGGAAGATGAGTGCAGAAGACCCAAGTGGCCTTTCCCGGGGTATTGACGGAATTTAGAACAGATGGTGTGAGCCTGGGTTATTGAAAGTGTGGTACCTCACCTCTGGCTCTTCCACACAAAAGTATCCCTGCCACAGGGCCTGACAGGGAGGTTTTGCATCAGGTCAGCCAGCCAAACAGATAACGCTGAAGCCTTTCCCGGGGGGGGGGGGGGGGGGGG
>NW_026594311.1:2626610-2630499 GCF_907164565.1 Psammomys obesus | reverse complement strand
GGGGCTCGCCATTCTCCAGCAGCACGTAGGTCACCTGGTAGCCACGAGTCTGCCCAGGCTGCGTCGTGGGGTGGGGTAGCGGGAGACACAGAGTCGCAGCCCTGAAGTTAGCTGTGCACCCTAAGCCAGGCTCGGTTTCCTGTGTCTGACCTCCCTCTCTACCTGGCCCCCAGTGCCCAGCGGGCCACCACGGAAGGTGGAGGCTGAGCCTTTGAACTCCACGGCTGTGCATGTGTCCTGGAAGCTACCCGACCCCAAGAAGCAGCATGGGCAGATTCGTGGCTACCAGGTGACCTACGTGCTGCTGGAGAATGGCGAGCCCCGGGGCCAGCCCATCATCCAGGATGTCATGCTGGCCGAGGCTCAGGTACGCCATTGGTGGTGCTGGCTGGCGGGGTACACAGTGACCACTGTGTCACCTTCCCTCCCTGGAGCCCAGATTCCTTCTGTCCACTGCCTGCCCTCGGAGGCGTTTATGTATTTTATGGTCATTGGAGTGGTTTTGGTCTACCCCCTTCCCCCGTGGGAGTTACTGAGATCGGGAGGTGAGGCCCAGATTCTAGGGATACTTTGGGTTTGTGTTAGGATTACTTAGGCTGTGCTAATAACCTGGGCCCTGCTAACCCCTTCCTCCCAGGTAGCTGTCTAAGTCACGAGTGCACTCAGGGGTATCTCCAAAGACCCCAGGTTCCCTGCACACTGTGCTGGCTTCACCCTTGTGGTTTGCCGGAAGCACATTTGCTCTGGCTTTGAGCTGCGCTGTTGTCTAGGCAGTGCTGCTCTGAGTATCTCCTTTGCGGCACAGCCAGAGGCAGACAGGGACTTAAAGACTTTCTCTATCCTCTTTGGCCTCCAGCCAGGGACAGAGGCAAAGCTCAGCAAATAATCACCTGAGTGTCACTGCCTCCTGACCCCCTGATGTTTATCTCCAAGGCTGAGCCTGCTAGCCCTTTCCTGTTGGAAGCTTCTGGCCACCTGGGGGAATCTGTCCACAAGCTTACAGTGAGGGCCCCAGAGCATTCTGATACCCCTAGCTTGCTGTTCCATCAAGGAGCATGGAACACTATAACGTTCTTTCCTGTGTGTGGCCAAAATGAGCCAGCAGGCGGGTGGCAGGAGTCTCTACCCTGAGGGAAAGGACTAGCCAGAATCAGAAAAACTGCAGTCTGCCCTTGGGGTCTCCCTGTCTAGAACCAGGTTCTGAGGATTCCTGGGCCAGCACTGAGTCCCTGCAGGAAGAGCCTGGATTCCCTCCGTGCCATGTGTGAACCCCATATTCTGCAGGCTGTGCAGAAGGATGGGCCCCCACAGAGAAAAACAGCCTCCATGCCTTTGTCTAGGTTACACCCTGAGCCAAAATTCTTTTCTGCCCAGAGGGTGCCCTCTTTCTTCTCCCAACCTGCGATGCTGAGGGACTCAGGGGTGGGGGCAGTGGGTGTGTTCAGCAGCCTACATTCCTGGGGCAGGTTGAGGGATCCTCACAGAGTCTCAGCGGACACACCCGCCCAGAAACATCCAGAGAATGATCCACTCCAGCCCCTCCCATCCTAGGAGTCTGGCGCCACAGCTGCAGCCACTGAGTTCTAGGAAAGTCACTTTGTGTACTTTTTTGTGCTGGTCCAGCAGTGTAAAGGGGCCTGGGCAATAAGATCTGGGACATGTCTCCATGTTTGTGTCCTTTGTGAGAAATATACCCAAGCAGGCTCCAGGGAGGTTGTGAAAGGCAAGGCCTGCCCTTGTAGCCTCCTGCCTCCTGGGATTGGGTCATTCTGCTTTGGGCCATTGGGAAAGCAGATGGCGCACTTACCCAGCCTGGCCGGAGGGCCTAGGTATCCCCTGCGTGGCTCTTGTCAGGGACATTGCTCTTCTCCATGTAAAAGAGCCCATCTGTGCTTTCTCTCTCCTGTCCCTTTTTCATGGTTTTTCTCCCACTGCTGTGGTTTTCTCTAGCTATTTGCTCTCCTCTTTCCTTCCCTCCTCTCCTTCCTCCTCCTTCAGCCTCTTTCTTGTCCTGCTTTACCCCTCTGCTTTTCCTTT
Organism: Psammomys obesus; assembly: GCF_907164565.1. NCBI lineage: Eukaryota > Metazoa > Chordata > Mammalia > Rodentia > Muridae > Psammomys > Psammomys obesus. Next base: position 2,628,462 of record NW_026594311.1, on the reverse strand, counting down.
CTCACTGCCTGGCATAGGAGAGGCTATGTGTGAGAACCCCACACCAGGGCTTGAGAAGCCCAGGTCTCCTGTCACATGAGGAAACCTAACAAGAACTGGTCCCAGCCCACTCTGCAAAGTAGGCGCGATTAGGGGAGTCTTCACGGCCCTTCCTATATTCTGTCTCTCAAAGACTTTGTAGCAGACAGGCCACTCCAGCACCAGGCCAGTGGACAGAGGCCAGGCCAGCTATATAAGGGTGGTCTGGCTGGAGGACTCCAAACAAGGCCTGTGTTTCACTGGGCAACCCCTAGCTCCAAGACCATGGGGCCTTCATTGTGGACCTTGGTCCATTTACATGTTCACCTGGCATTCCTAGGCATGTTAGAAGTTACCACTGCCAGCCATGAAACTGGTCTTCCTGTTTGGACCCCAGGTACCTGGAGAATGGAATTCAGGGGTATGAGGTCCCTCTGTGTCACTGGGGTAATGCCCAGGTTCTGGGCTGGCTATTCAGCCTTTCTAATCGTGCTGGCAAGCCTGACTCTTGGCCCACTGTAGCCATAAGTCCAGCACTTATGTTCTGGAACACTCAACTCAGGTGACTCTAATTTTATTGTTTCAGCTAAGAGTGGAGGAGACAGACAGACAGACAGTCAGACAGTCAGACAGATAGAACGAGCTGAACAGCCATAGCAAGACTTGGCACACCAGGGTATGTGGCTATCCCTTAGTGCCGTTCCTCTGCTTGAGCTGTCAAGCCTGTCTCCATATCTGACCTGGCACACACAGTTGGTGCTCAGTGATGCAGGGATTTGTGTCTCTGAGTGGGGAGTGACCCTGGTCTGTCACCTCAGTGGGCACTTCCAGAGCTGTCCATCAGTCCTCCATGGGCCAGGTCCTCTCCAGGCCAAATCCTTCACCATCCTGTCTCCCTTTCTCTCCCTCTCCCGCGGTCAGTGGAGACCAGAGGAGTCCGAGGACTATGTAAGTAACAGGTGTGCAAGCACGGGCAAGACTGGGTCAGGCTGGGCTCATGGGACACTCCCCCTCTCCCAGCCTGTGTTGCCAAGATCCACAGGGCACCAGCCACATCCAGAGAAAATTGGCATGTAGACATGAGCACCAGGCTGAGCAGTGATTGGCGTTTCCTCTAATCCGTACTCCTTGCCTGTCGAGCGGCAATTTGAGGCCAGTGTTCACAATCGACCAGGACCTGGCCCCTGCTCTGGCCAGACAGGAATGGAGTTAAATCCAATCCTGATCGTTAGGCCTCATTGATCCCTGGAGTGAAAAATCACCTGCTCAGGCCCAGGCTGGGAGAAGCACTGGGGAACCAGGTCCGGCAACGGTGCTGCTGGAGCCCAGGCCCTGTTAGACCCTCCAGCTTGGGCAGGCAGGGCCCTGCAAAGGGTTGTTGGCATCTGCAGTTGGCCCCACCTGAGGCTTAGAGCTGGAGGGGCACCAGGGCTGGTGCTGGCAGCCCTATTCCTACTTCACGGCGGTTCCCTACCTTCCTTCCTTCATACTCTCCTGTGTGGCGTGGCTTGGTGTCCTATGGTGTTTCTCCGCATGTCTGGAAATGATTCCCTTTGCTGGGCGGGTGTGTGGGTAGGCTCTGCCAAGCCGGAAGGAAATGGAATGGCTGACTTCTCGGGCATCAGTGGAAACAGAAGGGAATGTGTTCCTGGGTTTGGGGAGTGCTGTGTCCTGTCTTTTCTCCCACTCTTATGTGGTCTCAGGAGGGATTGGATACCACAGAACCTGGAGTAGATGGGGTCATTCTAACTTACAGCGTTGTGCCATGGCTCTCTCCTCTCTCCTGCTGTGTGTGTGTGTGTGTGTGTGTGTGTGTGTGTGTGTGTGTGTGTGT
>NW_026594311.1:2608249-2626600 GCF_907164565.1 Psammomys obesus | reverse complement strand
TGTGTGTGTGTGTGTGTGTGTGTGTGTGTGTGTGTGTGTGTGTGTGTTTGCATTAGTGTCTGTAAGTGGCCTTGCACCTGCTAATTCAGAAGGGACTATAGTCTGTCATCTACGTGCATGTGCGTGCCAAGAGGCATGCAAGGTGCTGGGTGCGTGCAAGGCTCTGTCCTTGGTATATGTGTTTAGAGGGACCTCATGAGGTGTCACTCACAGCACAATGGAGTGAAAGAAACAGTGTGGCCCGTTGTTCTTCTTGGAAAGGAAGAATGAGCTGTCTGCCCCAGGCGTGGGGCTCCTGGGGTGGGTGGCATGCTCCTACCCATATCCCACCTGGCCTTCCTGCCTCGAGCAGAGTGAGGGTTTGTGCAACTCCACCTCCTGAGACCCTGGCCTGTGGCCCTTGGCGACAGTCTTCAGGTGACTGATAGGGACCTGCCCTCCCCCCTTCTCCTTCAGGAAACCACCATCAGTGGCCTCACCCCTGAGGCCACCTACTCCATCACCGTCGCTGCCTACACCACTAAGGGGGACGGTGCCCGAAGCAAGCCCAAAGTGGTTACTACGACAGGGGCAGGTGAGTGAGGGGTCTGGAACAAGGCTGGGTGGGCAGCAGGGAGGGCGGCACCAGAGCCCAGTGCGTGCTGTTCAGTCCCAGGACGGCCCACCATGATGGTCAGCACCACAGCCATGCACACGGCGCTGCTGCAGTGGCACCCCCCCAAGGAGCTTCCCGGAGAGCTGCTGGGCTACCGTCTGCAGTACCGTCGGGCCGACGAGGCGCGGCCCAACACCATAGATTTTGGCAAGGATGACCAGCATTTTACAGTCACCGGTCTGCACAAAGGGGCCACCTACATCTTCCGGCTTGCTGCCAAAAACCGGGCTGGCCCAGGTGAAGAGTTTGAGAAAGAGATCACAACCCCTGAGGATGTGCCCAGTGGCTTTCCCCAAAACCTTAGAGTGACAGGACTAACCACATCTACCACGGAACTTGCCTGGGACCCACCGGTGCTGGCAGAGAGGAACGGGCACATCACCAACTATACCGTGGTCTACCGTGACATCAACAGCCACCACGAACTACAGAATGTCACTGACAATATACACCTTACACTGCTTGGCCTTAAACCGGACACCACTTACGACATCAAGGTCCGTGCACATACCAGCAAAGGCGCCGGCCCACTCAGCCCCAGCATCCAGTCCCGGACCATGCCCACGGAGCAAGGTGTGTGCTGCAGTCAGGGCAGTGCCTGCCCAAGCCTGACTGCCGCTAGGGACCTGTGCTGACCTTGACCCACTGACCTCTCGCAACTGCTCCACCAGCTTCTGCTGTGTGACACATCAGTCTCTCGTGACTGCTAACCACTAATGAACAGGCACCACTTTCTTGGGTGTGTGGCCCTGGCCTCTGCTGTCCTTGACCTACTGACCTATGCTGCGTGATCTTCCAGTCTCTTGTGACCCTGATCCACTGATCTCTTTCCGCTATACCACCTTTTCCTAGGGTGTGCGGCTTACTGTGCTGTGGTTTGTAGCACTGATCTTTTGGGGCCTAACCTACTGACACCCAGGGACCATGCTCTGATGTGTGGCCACATGCTTCTCAGGACCACAAACCCACTGATCCCTGGCTACTATGACCAGTGTCTGAGCTCAGGCTTTGACCCGTGCTCTTTCGGAGATCTGGCCACAGGCACCGTGGCCCCCCCCAGACAGCTCAGCGCTCATTGTGGAAGAACCTGGTTTAGGAGTTGGCCTGTGCAATGTGATGCTGACTGGGGTACTTGGTTGTCACCCTCAGTCCATATCCCCTGTCTTCCCTACTCCCCTGTGCTTTAGCCATTGTCACATCCTCTGGCCCGTTCTCCCCACCCCAGCTAGCCACAGAGCTGACTCCCTCCTCATACCTCCACAGTCTTTGCCAAGAATTTCCGTGTGGCGGCTGCAATGAAGACGTCTGTGCTGCTCAGCTGGGAGGTCCCCGACTCTTACAAGTCAGCTGTACCCTTCAAGGTGGGTACGGAGCACCCACATTTGCTCAGCACTGCCATTCCGATCCCGGTGCACGCAGACATGCCTGTGAACTGGATCCTCGCTGTGCAGCCACTGCGCCCTGCAGACCTTCGGTGGGGCTCCACACCCAGGGGCACTAGCTACTCCTCTTCCCCTCACAGATCCTGTACAACGGCCAGAGCGTGGAGGTGGATGGGCACTCGATGCGGAAGCTGATTGCAGACTTGCAGCCCAACACAGAATACTCGTTTGTGCTGATGAATCGCGGCAGTAGCGCCGGGGGCCTGCAGCACCTGGTGTCCATCCGTACTGCCCCGGACCTCCTGCCGCACAAGCCACTGCCTGCCTCTGCCTTTATAGAGGATGGTCGCTTCTCGCTCTCCATGCCTCAAGTGCAGGACCCCTCGCTAGTCAGGTGTGCAGGAGAGTCCCAAGGCTAGTGGGGACCGTGATCCTAGTACTGGCGGTAAAGGTCCTGATTGTTGCTCTGTCCAAACAGGTGGTTCTACATTGTGGTGGTGCCCATTGACCGTGTGGGCGGGAACTTGCTGGCACCAAGATGGAACACACCAGAGGAGCTGGAGCTGGATGAGGTACCTAGGAAAGGATCAGCACTGAGGGCAGCCCTGTGTGGTTGGCAGTGGCCATCTTTCCCTCAGTGCCCCAGGAGACAGAATCTGGCTGTCAGCCACTCCACTGTGAGGAGAGGGACTCTGAGGGGACTCAGAAATGTTTTGTGAGTTCCAAGCAGGCTCATAGAGACTTCCCTGGAGGTGCTTCCTAAGAATCCCATGGCGTAGGAATCCATGGAGACATCGCTTCAGCTCTCAGAGTGTCAGGAGCCCTGTGGGCCTCAAAGAGGACCGTGGGTATAGAGCCCACGCAGGGCTTGAACCTTAAGCCTGAGTTCTGCTGACCACATGAACTCTCCTGTTTCCTCCTCACATCTCATGTGGAAACTGCTTCTGTGCGTAGGATAAGGTTATTCAGGGGGCCCTTCCTCTTAGGCTGCCAGGAAGGTCTCCCTGCGATGTCAGACAGTGTCCTGAAAGGGCTGCGGCCAGGCCGGGAATGTGGAGTTTCTTAGGGAGAGGGAGCCTCCATATCAGTTTCAGGAGCTGATATCCCAGGTTATGATCCCAGGTTATGGCCCCAGGGGCAGTTTGCTCCCAGGCCTTGTGTGACTCTGCTCTGTTTTGCCAGCTTCTGGAGGCCATTGAACAGGGAGGGGAGAAACAGCGGAGGCGCCGACGCCAGGCAGAGCGGCTGAAGCCATACGTGGCAGCTCAAGTGGATGAGCTCCCTGAGACCTTCACCCTGGGGGACAAGAAGAACTACCGGGGCTTCTACAACCGCCCCCTGTCTCCGGATCTGAGTTACCAGTGCTTTGTGCTTGCCTCCCTCAAGGAACCCGTGGACCAGGTTGGCGTGAGCTGCCGTGACTCTCAGAACCCTGAAACCTCAGGCTTAATCTAAGACTAGGCCCGTCTCAGACCTTAGGAGACCCCAAGGCTCTGCATTATCCCTGAAACTCCAACATCCTAGGACTAGGACAACCCCGAGGGCTAAGACCTAGGTATCCCATGACACTGGGCCTCAGGACCTAGAAGCCCAGACCTAATTTGGCTTCAGTAGCTCAGTCCTGCTAACCTGCCTCAAGTCGGTCTTTCAGGGTGTAGAGCCTGGGCCAGCCCCATGTCTCCTGATCTCAGGCTCCTCTTTGGGTTTGATCGGTGAGGGTGGGGGTTTCACACTGTGCTCACAGCCCTTGCTGTTGCTTCACTGGACCACAGAAGCGCTATGCCTCCAGCCCCTACTCGGATGAGATTGTAGTCCAGGTGACGCCAGCTCAGCAGCAGGAGGAGCCCGAGATGCTGTGGGTGACAGGCCCTGTCCTGGCGGTCATTCTCATCATACTCATTGTCATCGCTATCCTCCTGTTCAAGAGGTGAGTGCCGCACCTGGCTCTGGGGGACAGAGCCTGCCTCTTGCCTCAGGCCACTCTCTGGTGTGGTATTAAGTCGCCCATCCCAGCCTGGCCCCTGTGTACAGTGGGGAGGCAGGATGGACAGAAACAGCAGTTCAGTGTGTGTGCACGTCTGTGCAGGTCCTCAGGCATGTCCGTCTGTGTTTCTGTGCATGTGAGCGAGTCTGTCCCCTCGTCAGTTCTCAGGAGCCACTGATTCCTGGTCTTGTGCTATAAGCACTTTTCTTCTGCCACTAATTCCTGGCTGGTTCTGGCCTCCTCTCCTGCCCACAGAGGTCCAGCCTGAGTTGCAGACATGTAAAGACCCATTGTATCCATAGCTTTCTCTCAACACTTCGCTCTCTTGGGTAGTTGCAGCACCTGTCCCTGGGGCTGTCCTGCTGCCTCCAGATATTTTAATTGGCCACCCCAATTTAGTTAGTCAGTAAGTTTGAGTTTGGAGACAGGGTTTCACTATATAGCCTTCGATTTCCTAAACTGCGTAGACCAGGCTGGCCTTGGAATCACAGAGACCTGCCTGCCTCTGTCTCCCAAGCTACCCTAGGGACTGAGGGAACAGGAATCAGGGCTAATCTGGGTAACTTAGCTGGATTCTATTTTAAAAAACAAAACAAAAAAAAAAATATTTTTTTTTTTAAGGTGAGGCACTATAGCTCAGTGTGGAGTGCCTGCCTTTGCAGGTACAAAGACCCGGGTTCAATCCCCAGTACCACAAAAACGTAAAGAATTTTTAAAAAGCCTAACCTTTGAGCCTGAAGTTGAAATGCCTGGTTAGTTTAGCATCACCTGTGACATCATTACACCAAATAAATCTGGTTCCTTAGCCCCTGGGCTCCTGCTCTTCAGCGCCTCCCCACCCCAGCTCCCATTACCTCCTCACCTAGCAGCCATCCCCCCAGTCTTCTTACCCACTTCTAACTGCTGGTGTCCTGGAGCCCCTCATCTACCCAGAATGCCCCACTAGACATGTGCTGGGCCTACAGCTGCCGTGCTGGCTGTTGACAATGTGCTGTTCTGTGTCTGCTGCAGCACCTCATGGAGGTGTGCACTTCCTGTCCTCACCCTGCCTGTCTGGACCCTCCTGGCAAGCTCACTCCTCCCTCCATGGATAGACTTACAGGTGGCACTAGGGTGTCCCTCCCCCTCACTTAACCTCCCCGTTCCCACCCGGGTGAGGTTGTCCTATGGGTACCTTATCAGGGTCCCATACTTCCCTTGTCACGTGAGGGCTGAGTGCGCACCAGAAACAGTGACCGTTCCTCTCTTCTGTCTTTGCCTGTCTCTCGGGACCTAGTAAACAAGAAAGGTAGGAGTCATTGTTCCTTCTCTCCTTACACGCCTCCCCCTCTACTTACCCCTGTGCACATCTTGGGTCTGCAGGGGGGGTGGAGCTCTGAGCGGAACCCTCTTAGCCCGTGGCTTTAACCAGCAGGCTCCCTGGTTTGCAGAGAATACGCATTGGCATGAGGGACAGGCTCTGTCATGCTTCTGGTAGACTAGCTCTCTACCTTCCACAGACGGTGCTCCTCCCTGGGCGTGTGCACGCTGCAGCCCTCATTGCTTTCCTGAGTCCACAGAGCCCTCCAGAACCCTCCCCAGGCTCCCATTTCTCCAACCGAATTCCATCTCTGCACGCTGCAGAGCAGCAGGGACAGGTGTCCTGATGCGCACATGCGCAGGCACGTTTCCAAGTTCTCCCCACACGCTCCTTCACAGGGACTGCAGGTGCTCCCTGGGTAGTCTGTCTCTGACCCTGTCCCTCTCAGATGACCACGCTGAGGCCGGTGAGAGGACTCTGGCCAGGGCGTCACCTTTTCTGCCTCTCCCCTGCTGCTGTGGGCATCCACCTAGATACCTTTGAGAGCCAGGCAGCTGGGACCCAGTCCCTCTCGATGTTTGTGTGTTTTATGTGTCATTGCATGTGTTTTTGTGGTGGCTTCTGCTGCCTCAGCTGTGGTAGTCTTAAGGACAGCGGCCACTGTCCAGCGGTGACCTGCCTCCTGTCCAAAGGAGCCACCAGCCTCTATGACCTTCCTTCCTCGCTACACTGCTCCTGTGCCCACTCCACACCTGCTGTCTCTCTGCCCCCTCCCTGCGCTGTGTTCTCTCATGTTGACGCTGCTCTGCCCCTGGCTCAAGCCCACAGGTCCCAGGATAAGGTGGGGTTGTGGGAAGACATCTATGTTGTAGGGCTGCCTGCGTTCCACATTTTCATTGGCCTCCTCTTGCCTCTTCAGGAAGAGAACACACTCCCCGTCATCAAAGGATGAGCAGTCAATCGGGCTGAAGGACTCGCTGTTGGCCCACTCTTCTGACCCTGTGGAGATGCGAAGGCTCAACTACCAGACCCCAGGTAGAGCTGATTCCCTGGCCTCTTGGCTGCCAGTTCTGTCCCACAGGCCATAGGGCCCTTCACCAAAAGCCCTTAGTACCCGCTTATTTCTTGCTGCTTCTCTTCCTTTTTGGTTCCCATTGGATTGACATGACTGTAGCAGCATGCATGTCCAACAGGTGGACAGGCAGTCTGGGGCTAGGAGACTCCTAGAGACAGCAGAGGTCCCTGTGTGTCTCCAGGCTCTGATACAGACTACAGTAAGAGACCTCTTGGAGAACACATCTCTGGCACAAGTGGCCACTCTCTGCATCTGCTTTCTGGCCCTTCACCCAGAAGGACAGGCCATGTTAGAATTGAGAAGCTGGAGCAGACAGGATGGTAGAGGAAGAGCTCAAGCTTGACCCTTCGTGAGGTTGTTTGAGGTTCGCTGTGCCAGGATGCGGGCCACAGCTCCAGGCTCAGTACCTGTCCCTTTGCCTGAGCTGCTCTTGCATGACTTCCAGCTGTTGCTTCCACTAGGAATATCACTCCTTTTCTACACCCCAGAGACCTCAGGCCTCGGCTCCCTTCAAGATGTCTCTCAGAGAGCTGGAATTGCCTCAGTGACAGTCTCTGTAGCCGTAGCTCCAGGACCTGCCTCTTTCAACCCCATCCTTGTTTTTATCATGCAGTCGATTCTCGTTGGATGCCTGTGAGCGTACAACAATGGAATGCATGAGTGAGCTAAGGTGTGCACACCGAGTGTTGCCTGCGTGCCCGTGTGCCTGCGTGTGAGGTTATCACTGCACTTCAAATTACTTAGAGGCTTGAAACAATAGTAATTATGTATTCTCTCTCACAGTTTTTATGAGTCAGGAATTCAGACAGGGCACGGTAGAATCAGTGTCTAACCCAGACTGCCTGGGCCCTCAGCCGGAAGACTTGAAAGCTGGGAACTAGAGTCATTTAAAGTGGGGCTGGCAAACTATGGCCTGGAGCCGAATATGGCCCACCATCTTCTTTGGTAAATAACGTTTTCCTTGCACACCACTACACCCATTCATTTCTGGGAACCTTTGCACTGCAAAGGTCAGTTTACAAAAGATATCCTGGGTATCTGAAAGCCTAAAGTTTTGGGGTTTTTGGTTTGGTTTGGTTTGGTTTGGTTTGTTTTTTTGTTTTGTTTTGTTTGTTTGTTTGGTTGGTTGGTTGGTTGGTTGGTTGGTTTGGTGTTTTTGTTGTGAGTGTTTGCCAACCCCTGGGTTTGTTCCAGTGCTGGGTACCTCACAGCTTGGTGACTGAATTCCAAAGATACAGCGTGTCGTGAGAGTGTGCCCTGTAGACGTAGCAGGCTGTTAGAATCAGTGAGTGAATCTGTGAGGAATTCCAGCATTAAAGCGGTGTGACTGGAGAGCCAAAGAGCCTGCTCTCGGAGGGTGCCAAGCCTCGTGGGCAACATGCAGGGTTGGAGGTGCCTCTGAGTGGAAGCACTCACTGTGTATACATCAAGTTAAAACCCTTGGAATATTTCTGCAGTGTTGGAATATTATGCCAAGAGGTAACGAGGGCTACACAAAGGTCTCCTTGACTAGGACCTTGACCAGCAGACTGAGCAGCTTAGACTCCCCCTGAGGGACTCGGGGAGTGGTTGAAGGTCCTCATCAGGGGAGTAGCAGTGCTGCTGTGGAAATACTGTGACTGCCTCTGTGGAGAGTGGACCCACGGAGAAGACACTGGGGCAAGGCAGCTAAGTGATAGGGGAGGGGCAGTGGGGACAGAGGAGGAGAACAGGCTCTGGAGGCTGAGGATGGCCAAGGCAGAAGGGTTTCCGCTTGAGCCCGCACAGAGATGCAGGGATGGTTCTGTGGCTGCCACCGTAGAGAATGTCCTAGGCGCAGGAGGCCTGTGGATCAAGACCTTTGTGCTGACGTCAGCACTGGAGCCACCCTTGTGAGTGGTGCCACGGATCATGCAGTGGTCAGAGCCCAGGATGAGCAGACACTCCCAGGATGAGGAGAAAGGGAGAAGGGAGCACACGGAGGCAGTGTGGTGTAGTGTTAGGGGACAATGTCTTCAGAGGCCTGAGCAGAAAGGGGCCCTGTCTCAAGGGCTGGCCTAGTGTGACACTGAGAAGGGAGGGCCAGTAGCTTAACTGGGTGAGAGCTTAGCATCCAGGCGTAAGTATTGCCACGGGTTGAAGAGCAAGCAACAAAGGAAAGAGTCCCTTTCAAATAGTGTGTGACGGATACCATGGGTACATGACATCCCCAAGAAGAGAGGAGTGTGAGGTTAAAACGGATTTTTCATTTCCCATATGGAGACCATCTGAAAATAGCCTAGGTCAGATTTTGAGGGGCTGAGGGCTAGATTGGATTGAGTGTTTGCTTAGAGAGTCTCAAGAGGCCACTCAGACCCGTGGTATTTGGGAGCACTCCTTTCTGGAGGCTGGACATCTGTATCACTGGAAGACCAAGGGGCTTGTGGGACCTCTCCCATGCTTCCGTCTCTGTCCCTTCCTCTTGCCCTCCCCCTGCAGCCCCTGATGTCTCACAGCAGGACCAGGTGACCAGGAAAGGTTCCTGAGCTCTGCTCCTGCCCATTGTCTTCTTGGTTTGTTTTCTCCGCAGGTTCCAGTGCCCCCAGTTGCCCGAATATCTCAAGTTAGTTTTCAAAGTTCCTGTGTTTGGGGACACTTTGGCTTCAATGTCTGTCTCCGCTCCTCTACTTTCTCACATTAACCTCTTTTCCTCCTTGTTCTTCCCCCCTTTCCTCTGTCCCTTCCTTCTGGCTGTCTCACTTCTCTCCTTCCTCCCTCACCATCCCCACCATGCCCGCCTTGCCTCCTGTGGTCTCTTCTCTCCCACCCTGTCCCCTTCTCCCTGCCACCCCTGGTCTGATACATCAGTCTGGTGCCTCTGTGTCCTGTTCCCTTGCCTCTGCCTTCATAGCTTTCTCCTCGTCTCTGCCTCTCTCCCTACTTCTGTGTCACTCTGCCACCGTCTCCGCACTCCATGACCATTCCGTCCACACACTTGGTGCCCGGGACGACAGGGTCATGAAATCCCCCAGGGTGACTGGCATCAATGAGGGGTATGGGGTCTGTCTCAGACAGGTGTTGTCAGGGCCCAGCTTCCAAACTGTCTGCTGCTGCCACTTCCTGAACCTTCAGCCCAGTCTTTGAGGGAAGAAGCCTCTTGTTCCTCTTAGGCAGAGAGCCCTGTTGTCCCTGTGTGGCACCAGATCACCTGGACATGCTTCCGTGCTCTCACAGTACACACACACCCCTCGCTGGCCTCCCCTGACCCTCAGCCACTGTGTTCTGCCATTCCTGTCGCCGCATGTGCTGATGTCTCCATCCACCAGTGCCAAGTGCTCCATGATCACAAATTCTTGGGCTGTCTGTGCCACCCTGCTCAGAACTCACACTGATGCCACCTTTGTGTGTTCCCCCTCCCCCAGGTATGCGAGACCACCCACCTATTCCCATCACTGACCTAGCAGACAATATTGAACGCCTCAAAGCCAACGATGGGCTCAAGTTCTCCCAGGAATATGAGGTGAGGCACCCACCACCCCCACCATGTGTCCTCAGTCTACCCATGTCAATTTTTGTCTTATCCTGGGTCCCAGCTGGGTAGGCCAGGGAGGTCAAAAGCAAAGCAGTTGGAGAACTGTCTTAGGTGCTGGGCCCAGCCCACAGGCTCACCACAGCCCTCTGCTGGTCACCCCTGGACATGCCTCAGAAGGCTCTGCTAGGTGTAAATGTCTCGATGCTAGTGGAAGCACTGGTCTTAGTAGCAATGGCCACGATAGCTGGCCTCTGACGAGAGTGGGTCAGCTCTTACCAGGCACTCTTACTCGCTCCCTCATGGAGTGTTGCTGTCACAGTCGTGTCTTATATGCCAGAAAGCAAGACTCAAACAGGGGAGTGAGTTGCCCAGAGTCAAACAGCTGAGGAGTAGTGGAGCCAGGATTCCAACCTGGACCTGCCCTGTGCCTGGCTGCCTGACCTCCCACACCTCAGGCTTGGGTCACAGTGTTACCGAGGAGCCAGGAAGATTGTTCTTGGCGCAACTTCCATCCTTATTAAACTGACCCCCTTTGATCACATGTGCACTCAGAAATGTACATAGATGGGGAGTCAGGAACCCCTCCAAGCATTTACCTCACTCTGGTCTTGACCTGTTTTTTCTGGGAGCTCAGACTTTGGAGTCAGTCTATCCCACCCACGGTTCTTTGCCAGGGGTAATTGAGTCTCTCCAAGCCATTTAGTCAGGAGAGCCTCCTTAGAAAAGAAGTGATAAGAAGACCCCCTTTCTCTAGAAGCACTGGCGGCGCTGGCTCTGCTGAGTCTGCCACTCTTGCCAGCCTTTGGCGTAGGCCTCAGAAGATGGCTGCTGGCTGGATGATGAATGATGGGTGGATCAGCCAGACCCAGGGATTTGCTCTCTTCTAGTCAGGTGTCTACTCTGGATAATGTTTTGTGGGCCTGTCCCCAGGCATTGGAATTGCCCTTTAAGGGCCGTGGGCCAGATAGATCCTGAGGGCAACAGGCCAGGCTTCACGAGAAGAAAATTGAGTTTGGCCGTAGATGGATGAGTGTGTCTTCACACAGCAACAGTGCCGCCGCCACTGTAACAGAGCATGCAGTCCAGGCGTCCTGCATTCAACTTGGCTCTGGCCAAGAAGGCCTTCCTTATTTTTCACCAATATTCACCCTTGTCCTGTCCTACAACTTCCCATCCTTCCAGTAAGGCTCTGCCCATCTTGCCTCCCAAGGCCCCTATTCACAGCAGTCACTTTGCCACCTGCTGCCCATTCCTGTCATCTGAGCTTTCTTAAAGGAACTTCTTTGTCCTAGAAGCCTTCCCTGGCTACCCAAATCTATCGTAGGCTCTCCCGTAGCTTTCTCTTTCACGGTCTGTTAGTCATTTGTCATACTATTGCTAGCATCTAGCTCATGCCCAACCCTGTGCTGGAAGCTGGGCATGTAGACACAAATGGCCTTGGGACACAGTCACTGAGAGACACAGGCGGACAGGTAATCAATGCTGAATGTGTGGTTCTGACAATATTCTCTGAAATTATATATAGCAAACGATGGTGGGTGTGTCGCAGGGGTGAGGTCTCACAGAAATGGTGAGTCAGCCTCCTCGGAGAATAATGAGGCTAGGACCAAAACGGAGGAGACTTCGTATTGTAGGTGTTGGTTCTGTCCGTCTGCATAGGAAGGCCAGCATCGCACCTGTCTGGAGTAGAGAGGTGCAGACGTGCACACGGCTGTGTAGTGCTGGGCACACCGTGAGTTCCCATGGAGATCGAGCCATTAGCATTTTTGTGCCCTGAGCGAGCGAAGAGCATGGAGTCTCTTGAGCAAGAAAGTGACGCTCAGATCTGCATTTTTGTTGTTGTCGTTCTGGCTGAAGGACAGAGCAGGTTGGAGTAGGGCGAGGGAGGAGGCATGGAGGTGCCAAGCCAAGCTAGGTGCCTAGCTGAGGGCGGCGGCAGCCAGCGGGAGGATAGAGGAAGGGGTTGTGGTGAGCAAAGGGAGGGGCCTTGGAGAATTTCTGAGGTGGTCTTCAGACGCCGTCTGGGCTTCCTTGGTAAGTGAGGGATGCTTCGGAACAGTCTGGTCAGCTCTAGTATCTAAGCCTGATAGTCCTGTGGATGGGATGGAGGCGGGGTTAATGGGAGTGGCTCAGTCAGTGACTCCCTTACAGAGGTCCCAGAACCAGTGTGAGGATGGCAGGCTTGGATGGATTTGTAAAATGTGTCCTTGTAATCCCAGTGTGGGAAGTAGAGACTGCCCGGCCTGCCTGGCCTTGTTGGTGAGCTGTAGGTCACGGAGAGGTCCTGGCCCAAAGAAGGTGGATGGTGTTACTGAGGTGGTCTCCAGTCCACCCACCATTCATGTGCACAGGCACATACATGCACACACATGCACTTTAGCACAGAAAAAAGAATCTTAGCTGGGTGTGGAGTTGCACGCCTTTAGTCCCAGCACCCAGGGAGGCAGAGGCAGGCGGATATCTCTGAGTTTGAGGCTAGCCTGATCTACAAATCGAGTACAGGATAGCCAAGGCTACACAAAGAAACCCTGTCTCTAACCTCCCCCTGCTCAAAAAAAAGAAAAAAGTTTTGTGGATGGGCTATGGATGTAACCCAGCATTTGCCAAGCCCTGGATTTGACCCCTGGCGCCACATAATAAATGGGGTAACACACACACACTGTCATTCCACCACTCGAAGCATGGAAGCAGAAAGGTGAGAGGTTCAGGGTCATCCTTACCTACATAGCAAGGTCAAACCTAACCAGGTATGCATGAGACCCTGCCCAAAAATTAATTAATTGATTTTTAAAAAGGCATTTCCTGAGCAGTGAAGATGAAGAGGTGAAACGGGAAAAGATTTAGTGAGGAGAGGGCCTGGTAGGAAGGGTTGAAGGGCCTAGGTCCTACTTGTAGGGAGGGTGAGGGAACAGAGATACAGAAGGCGGCTGGGCAGAGCCTTGGGAGTTTCCAGTATGGTCCAGATAGCTGCAGTTGCTTTCATTACCTGTGCTCATTTCACTAGTTGGGTGCAAGGGGCCTGTCTCATGCCCCACCCTGTCCTCAACCACCGTGGGAAGGGGATCTGGTGTGGAAGTGTGAGTCCTCAATTTGTTACTTTCTAGACTTGGGCTTTGTCAGCCCTGTGGCTGGGGAGTGTGGGGGTACTCACCAGCAAAGCACCATGAGTAGGCCTCCCCTGGCGTGGCCCTCACTCTCCCTGTTTCTTTCTGGCAGTCCATTGACCCTGGGCAGCAGTTCACGTGGGAAAATTCCAACTCGGAGGTGAACAAGCCAAAGAACCGCTATGCAAACGTCATTGCCTACGACCACTCTCGAGTTCTCCTCACATCCATTGATGGTGAGCCCGGGGCAGGCTACGCTCCTCCTCCTTCGCTCTCCTCTCCCCTGCTCTCTGGAATGCTCTTAGGCTCGGCTCGGTGGGCTGGCGGGGGGGCGGGGGCTAGGTTAACGCACTCTCGCATCCCTTTCCATCCATAGGTGTTCCTGGGAGTGACTACATCAATGCCAACTACATCGATGGCTACCGAAAGCAGAACGCCTACATCGCCACGCAGGGTCCACTGCCCGAGACCATGGGCGATTTCTGGCGGATGGTGTGGGAGCAGCGCACAGCCACCGTGGTCATGATGACCAGGCTAGAGGAGAAATCCCGGGTGAGGGGGATGGACGGGAAGTGATGCTGTGCAAGGCAGTCTGTGAAGTTTTTCCAGGGACTCCCCAGGGGCTGTGGTTTTCTTGGCGAATTGTCTCATTCCCTAGATACCAGGGCACTGCGGAGATACAATGTAGCGTGTTCCCCAGGTGTTTGTGGGTTCCTGGGATGTTAATATGTTTTGCCAAATGCTGTCATTTTCTGGAATGTTAATATGTTCCCCCATTTCTGGTGTGTTCCTGGGGTGTTCACATGTTCTCCAGATGCCAGAGTGTTCCTGGGGCATTCACACATCTAAGTTAATTAGTGGAAGGAGCTGCTGATGTCTGCTTTTGCACTGCGAAGCATTGACTGGAACATAAAATTTACAGAGCTTGAAAATGGGGCATAAACGTTATGGGTAAATTTGGCAGAAAATGCCTGGTGCGCCCTGGTGTTGAATAAATAATTTTCAATTATGGTCCTCCTTCAACTAGTGAGGGCAAGGGTGGCAGCTTAGTGTGATGAGGCCTGGTGAGGAAGAGGGAAGGTGAGAGGTCAGAGCTGGACCTCTGTAGCCAGGTAGGCTGGACCTTTCCCTCTGCTTCTGCCTGTCTGAGCCGTTGAGCGTTCTACAACGTTGTCACCCGGACCTTGTCTCCTGCCCTGCCCATCCCCCTCCAGGTGAAGTGTGATCAGTATTGGCCAGCCCGCGGCACTGAGACCTATGGCCTCATCCAGGTGACCCTGGTGGACACTGTAGAGCTGGCCACATACACCATGCGCACCTTTGCACTCCATAAGGTATGACCCCAGCCTCGTCCACCACTTAGATTGTAAGGGCAGTGGCCTGAGTGTCAGGGGCTGTCAGGGTCTGGGAGGCGTGTGAGGGGTTGTCATAGCCTGTGTTATGTGACAGTGTCTAGTGTGGCTCTGGTTATCACCTGAGAGCTGTTGGTGTGGCTCCTTCCCGGGGTCTGTGGCAGGCAGACCAACCTCCTCATCCCTATTGACTCTACTCCCCAGAGCGGCTCCAGTGAGAAGCGTGAGCTGCGTCACTTCCAGTTCATGGCCTGGCCAGACCACGGGGTTCCCGAGTACCCGACTCCCATCTTGGCCTTCCTGAGACGGGTCAAGGCCTGCAACCCACTAGATGCAGGGCCCATGGTGGTGCACTGCAGGTGAGAGAGCACAGAGCCACCGGAGGGGTGGGGCGGGGGTGAGGAGGCCACTGCCCTGAGCCGCGCTCGTGTCCGCAGCGCCGGCGTGGGCCGCACGGGCTGCTTTATCGTCATCGACGCGATGTTGGAGCGGATGAAGCACGAGAAGACTGTCGACATCTACGGCCACGTGACGTGCATGCGCTCACAAAGGAACTACATGGTACAGACAGAGGACCAGTATGTGTTCATCCATGAGGCGCTGCTGGAGGCCGCCATGTGCGGACACACCGAGGTGCCTGCTCGCAACCTCTACGCCCACATCCAGAAGTTGGGCCAAGTGCCTCCCGGGGAGAGCGTCACTGCCATGGAGCTTGAGTTCAAGGTGGGGCTCCCGTGGACCTGCCTGACTCCAGGGATCCTGGACTGGGTCTCGGGAAGGCCTGTCTGCAGGAAGCCAGGCCTGACAAAACTCTTCCTCTTCACAGTTGCTGGCCAACTCCAAGGCCCACACGTCTCGCTTCATTAGTGCCAACCTGCCCTGCAACAAGTTCAAGAACCGCCTGGTGAACATCATGCCCTATGAGCTGACCCGGGTGTGTCTGCAGCCCATCCGCGGTGTGGAGGGCTCTGACTACATCAACGCCAGCTTTCTGGATGGTTACAGGTCGGCACGCTTCCCTCTGCCCCACACAGTGCCTTCTGGTACCTTGGTCTGCTCCTGGTTGGGGGAATAGGGACTAGCCCCGAAAGATCAAGAGTGAGTTGGGTTCAGAAGTGAGGGCTTCCTGGAGGAGGGCTGGGCTCTGAGCAGGGTCCTAAGGATGTAGGCAGTGTCGGGATAGCCGGGGGCAGCAGCACCTCCAGCATGTCAGGTCTTATGTCACCCAGACAGCAGAAGGCCTACATAGCCACACAGGGGCCTCTGGCAGAGAGCACCGAGGACTTCTGGCGCATGTTGTGGGAGCACAATTCCACCATCATCGTCATGCTGACCAAGCTTCGGGAGATGGGCAGGGTGAGCCCACCCCTCCCCCTAGGGCCCCTCTCACGCCAGGGAGGACACCGGCCACCCTTGGGGAAAATGCTCCTTTTTCACTCTCTGCTCTCATACCCCAGCTTCCCATCAGCATAGCCTCAGGCTCTTCCCCACACCTGAGGCGGCCTGTCCCAGAGTCCTCTGAAACTCTCTTCCCCTGGCCTTCCCCTGACCGTGGGGGCTGCGGTGTTCTGTCCACAGGAGAAGTGTCACCAGTACTGGCCAGCAGAGCGCTCCGCTCGGTACCAGTACTTCGTGGTTGACCCGATGGCAGAGTACAACATGCCCCAGTATATCCTGCGGGAGTTCAAGGTCACGGATGCCCGGGTGAGTGTCGACCAAAGAGTAAGCACAGAAACGGACACCATCTCACACGGCCTGAGCGCTGAGCACGGGTGGGTCCGGGTCTGCCCCCTGGTGCTTCAGCTCGAACTGCAGGAACCCCGAGCTGAGCGTGCTAGCTCCTGGAGTGTTCCTGCGAATGCTTCCCTGTGTTGTGCTCCTGGTCTGGAGGGCCACAGACCGTAATTCTGGCCCCTGCCCTTCTCCGCCAGGATGGGCAGTCGAGGACAATCCGACAGTTCCAGTTTACAGACTGGCCAGAGCAAGGGGTGCCCAAAACAGGAGAAGGCTTCATCGACTTCATCGGTCAGGTGCACAAGACCAAGGAACAGTTTGGGCAGGATGGGCCCATCACGGTGCATTGCAGGTAGGCCGTCCCCACGGAGGGCCGGGGGTGGAGGGAGGGGAGCAGGCCTCCTGACACCAATGGCCGTCCTCTGAGCAGCGCTGGTGTGGGTCGCACGGGCGTGTTCATCACTCTGAGCATCGTCCTGGAGCGCATGCGGTACGAAGGCGTGGTTGACATGTTCCAGACCGTGAAGACCCTCCGGACACAGCGCCCTGCAATGGTGCAGACAGAGGTACGCACACCAGAGGGAGGGGCCCACGTGTCTCCCCAAAGTCATCAGCTGACCGCAGCCGGCCCGCATGTATGTGTTCATGTTATGTGCCGTTACTTGTCCTGCCTAACGGGCAGGGTAGAGGAGAGCGAGCTGTGTTCATTCGGGAGCTCTGTCCTGAGCTCTGGTGTCAGACTTGCTGCCTTGTGTGTGGGTCGGGGTCGGACACAGCAGTCTGGGTGCAGATAGATGTGGCTGCAGTAGCAGAGGTGCCTACAGGCCTGGGAGAGGGAGGAGAGGCCAGCCTTTAGGGGCTTCATCTGGAGAGCCTGCTCGAGCCAGCAGGGCCTGTCTGTGCCACTGTCTGCAGCTCGAGTGGCCTTCTCTGTTTAGAACAGCTGTTGGCCCTGTTCGCACTGACCAGCCCCCCCCCCCCCCTTTCTGAAAGGACCAATACCAGCTGTGCTACCGTGCGGCCCTGGAATACCTCGGCAGCTTTGACCACTATGCAACGTAACTACTGCTCCCCTCTCCTCCGCCGCTCCCCTTGGGGGCTCCGGAGGGGACCCAGCTCCTCTGAGCCATACCGACCATCGTCCAGCCCTCCTGCACGGATGCTGTAGCCGGCAGAGCACAGCCCACTGGGATCACAGCATTTCGGGAACATTGCCACACCAGTCAGAGAGCCCAGAACACCTGGGCACGTAGGCGGACTGGCAGCCTGGCTCTGGGCCCTTGTCCACCGGGCCCAAGTGGAGCCCCGCTTCGAGCTCTCTGTTCAGCTCCACGTTTCTCATGCTTCTCATGGGGTGGGGAAGGGGGCAAAGCTCCCACTTTTTATACATTCGGAGGGGTAGACTGAGGCATCCTCGCCTCTTCCCTCCGACTTTTCCTTTTGCAGATCTTTCACTGCAGATTGGGCTGCTGTGGGAGTTGGGAGTTACTTTGTTTTCCTTTTTGAGTTCATGTTGGATCCTTTGTTGTACAACTTCTGCTGAAGGACAGTACATGCCTTCCTTTCAAGGAGCTAGGGCCCTGTCTGGGCAGGCGGCCGCGGCCCAGGAGGCAGCAGGGCCCCTGCCACCCTCCAGACTTTCAGATGAGATCCTATTCCAGCCAAATGCAGGGAAACACGTTTTGTTCGTTTTAGGTTTTGTTTTTCTTTGAGAGCCTTTTTTTAGGCCCCACAGACAGCAGTGGGCGGGGAGGCGATAGGAAACACATTTCCAGTGTGCATTTAACATTCATAGCCTACAACCACAGACGTGTCTGGGGGGCCTGGCAAGGCCTTCCCCATCACCATCGTGTTTGCAAAGGTTCAAAAAACAAAAAAGGAAAAAAAAAAAAAAACACAAAAATAAATGTTTTTTTAAAAAGAAAAAAAAAAAAGAAAAGAAAGAAAGATTCATCCCCTGGCCTCTACTTCAGATCCCGAAGTGGGAGGCCGCTCAATGTGCCTGGGGCCCACCATGGGCCCCCAGAGTCTCGCTCTCATCCCCAGCATTGCAGCGTGGCAGGTGTTTGTAGGCTGTGGGTTCTGGCCCCCTCAGTAGATGAATGGCACAGGTGAGGGCCCGTGCCACGCCCCACACACCTCAGGGCCAAGCGGGGGCGTGGTTGGCCCTTCAGGTCTAGGCCAGTGGGCCTGGAAGCACATGTCTGTCCTCAGCAGGGGCCAGATGCTTTCTCTCCTGGTTTGCAGCTCTCTTCAAATCCCCCCCCCCCCCCCC
>NW_026594311.1:2568422-2608149 GCF_907164565.1 Psammomys obesus | reverse complement strand
AACCCCCCCCCCCCCCCAAGACTCGCTCTTTTCCACTCCTTCAAGTTGCCCTCACAAACCAATGTGGCAAGACTACTGGACTTGTATCCACGGTACTAAACTCGGTCTTATTATCTCAGCTAGCTGAGGGGCAGGGACAGGGTCTCTTCCTCCGGGCAGCACTATCTAGATAGGTAAGTGGGGGCGGGGAAGGGTGCATAGCTGTTTTAGCCGAGGGACCCGCCGCAGAGGTCCCCAGATCTAGCTAGGCTAAGTCAAGATCAACAATCCAGGGTTGGTGGTGTCGGATGAAACATTCATTTTTACCTTGTGGATGCTAGTGCTGTAGAGTTCACTGTTGTACACAGTCTGTTTTCTATTTGTTAAAAACTACAGCATCATTGCATACTTCTTGATGGTAATAAATTTGAATAATCAGATTTCTTACACACTGGGCCTCTGTCTCTGCTCCTTCCGCATGTGGAGTTCAGTGTCTTAAGTGGGTGGCCAGGGTGGGTTCTGTAGAGCCCATTCCAAGAGGAGGATGGGGCCCGCCCTGAGCACCTGTGACAGGGCAGGTTCCCGCCATGGCTACCTGAATGGAAGATGGACCCACCAAGGACTAGGCTTGAGCTGCGCTGTGAAGAGTACCCAGTGCCCTCACACCCTTCCCCCCTTCTCGCCTTGTGGAGCTACAGATTGCCAAATGGAGTGTGTAGCATCTACCCCACCCCCATCACCACCTCCATCTCCCATGATGCTAAGGAATGGGATGACCCTGTGGGCTTAGACCGTGTGGAAATTGATTAGTAGAAATCTTAAGCAGGGCCTGGTAGCACAAGCCTTTAATCCCAGCACTCAGGAAGCGGAGGCAGGCAGATCTCTGTGAGTCCCAGGCCATCCTGGTCTACAGTGATCTGAGACAGCCAGAGCTACTAACAGAGAAACCCTGGCTCTAAAAAACAAAAAAAAAGGGGGGGGGAAATTCTTGTAATTCTTACTGTATGGATATTAGATGCATGCAGCAAGACCCTTAGGGCTCAGGGACACAGCAAGGAGGACTGAGGATTCACTGACCCTGCAGCCCTGACCAGTGGTCAGAAAGTCCTGCCTGACCTCAGTAACACTGACCTTGTAGAGATAAGAGACTGCTTAAAAAGAAAAGAAATACCTGCATCCCACACACAGGCAACCCGTGGACAGCACCCAGCCCTGGGGAAGGTCTGAAGGTGACAACAGGATTGGGTGGGTTTAGAGGGTGAATAGAAGCTCCTAGTAAGAAGTGGGAAGAGAGCTAAGCGTTAATCCCAGCACTGGGGAGGCAGAGACAGGCAGATCTCTGAGGCCATCCTGGTTTATAGAGTGAGTTACAGGACAGCTGGGGCTACACAGAGAAACCCTTACTTGGAAAAAAAAAAAAAAAAAATGGGAGGAACATTCCTAGCAGAAGCGATGACCAGTGCAAAAAGATTAGAAGCCTAAACCAGAGCAAGTGTGAAGTTCCAAGAAGTGCAGTGAGACCCTGGGGCTGGAGAGGGGAGGGTGGAGCCAGATCTTTTCAGTTGATGGTGAGAGAAAGGCAGGTGTACCAGCAGGAGGCTTGCCTTGCTTTGTCCTGGGTCAGCAGGGGTAGGGGCCCTCAGCACGTTCCAAGGCCTAGGTCCCCCCCCCCCCCCCCCGCACACCCAGTTTAGTGCCTGACCCATTCGTATTTGTTCGTTAAGTCAAAGATTAAACCATGAAACACTGTCAAGGGGAGAGAAAATACCAGGCCCATCTTGAGAAATGCCAGCTTTCAGACCTAGTAAGGAATTCCACCAAAGAGACCACAGGGCAGGTTAAGCACCAGAGCTGGGCCCTCCCCACTGGTGCTGTCTCAAAGTCTCTTCTCCATCCCCAACAGAATTAACCCTCCCCCCATACTCTTTGTTAGTTGGTTTTGGCTTGGTTTCTCTGTGTGGCCTTGGTTGTCCTGGACTCCCTTTGTAGACCAGGCTGGCCTTGAACTCCTGGAGATCTGCCTGTCTCTGCCTCCCTGAAAGATGGGATTACAGGTGTGTGCTACAGTGCCCGGCTGGTTTGGTTTTTTTGAGACAAATTCTCACTATGTAGACCAGGCTGGCCTCACACTCAGAGATCTGCCTGCCTCTGCTTCCTGAGTTCTGGAATTGAAGATGAAAGCCACTACTATGCCCAGCCTTTTGTGTTTTTTTGTGTTTTGTTTGTTTCTGCTTTTTGTTTTGTTTTGTTTTGTTTTGTTTTGTTTTGAAGGGAGGATCCCTTCTTATCCTCTGTCTCTACCTCCCAAGTTCAGAGATGACAGAAGATAACCACCATCTCTGGCTTCATGGATTATAGGCAAGCGCTCTACCAACTGGGCTCCACCATTCCCTGCCCTCTTACACTGACCTTTAGGCCTGCTCCTCTGAG
Source organism: Psammomys obesus (assembly GCF_907164565.1). Taxonomy (NCBI): domain Eukaryota; kingdom Metazoa; phylum Chordata; class Mammalia; order Rodentia; family Muridae; genus Psammomys; species Psammomys obesus. The sequence goes on along the minus strand of NW_026594311.1, from coordinate 2,605,740 downwards.
GTCTCCCATTGCAGAGTTTAGCACCTGAGGCACTGAATTTTCTAATCAGGCATCTCTCCTCTGAGCTCCCTGGATCCACCACCAGACTCTGCCTGTGTAGCCTCTGTACCTGTGTGCCTACATTCCCACCGCTTCTGACCCAAGCCATCCACTAGGCCCCCCAGTTTGAGATGAGAGTCTCACCCGATAGCTCAGGCTAGCTCCACGTTCCTGGTCATACCCCTGCCTCAGTCTCCTGAGCACTGGAATTACAAGCATGAGCCACCATGCCCAGCCCTAGCCATCCCTTCCCACCTGCACTATTGCATGCCTTCCACCTGATCTGCTTGTTCCCAGGCCCATCCTCGACACCCATTCTCAGCATGGCAGCCGTCCTTCACACCGGGAGACCTGACTGACAGCCCCACCAAGCCCTCAAAATCAGCCTTCACTCCCTGCTTTTACTGGCCTGGAGGGTCTGACCTCTGTGGGCCAATCTTCCTTCTTCCTTTACTCTCTTTCCCAACCATGACGAAGTCAGTGTTCTGTTTGCATTTGCAATGTTGGAGATGGAACCTGGGCCTTGTACATATTAGGTAAACTATTCTAGCCCCAAACCAGTTCTCTGAATTTTGTGCTTGACCAACCGGTCAGTTCCAGACCTTTGTACAAGCATTCTCCCTTACTGTCTACCTGGTAACTCCTCTTTTTTTTTTTTTCCCCCATTTCATTTTATTTTAATTGAAAAACAATTTTTTTTCACACAATATATTCTGATCAAACTTTTCCCCCTTCCCCAACTCCTCCCACCCAGATCCTGTCTCTACCCACCCAACTCCATGTACTCCTCAATTTTTTCTATAATTTTTTTTTTTTTTTGCATTGGTTTCTTACCTGCATGTATGCCTGTATGAAAGTGTCAGATCTTGGAGTTTTAGACAGTTGTGAGCTGCCGCGTGAGTGCTGGGAATTGAACAAGGTCCTCTGGAAGAGCAGCCAGCGCTCTCAGCCACTGAGCCATCTCTCCAGCCCCAATAGTCCTCAGTTTTTAAGTCTCAACTGAAAATATTTCCTTCAGAAGCCAGAGGTAACCATGCTAAGTGAGGTAAGATGGTCCCACTAGGCCAAGTACCTGAAGTCTATTATTTCATGTAATCTTCAGCGAGCTGTGAGGTCACTGCTGTTATGCCCTTTTTTATCTCTCAGAATATTATGTTTCATCCTCTTCTCCAGGACCTAATGAGATCTCGCCATGCGGCAGTCACCGTTGGAGAGTTCAGAGGAAACACATCAGGGAACCCCGCAGGTTGCTGCCTTGAGGCATATGTTCTTGGGGAGACAGAGGATACATAGGAAAATTAGTGAATAAATGTATCTGTAATGTGTCAGGGGGTGTTAGGTACCATGGCGGTGCAGGCGGAATCGGGCAGTCTTCATTGCACGTTAGCCTCTTTCCTATTCTGTTAGCTAAATAAATGCCCGACAGAAACAACTCAGGGACGGGTGAGGTGGCTCAGTGGGTGAGAGTGTATCCAGTCATGAGGATCTCAGTTCAAATCCCCAGCATTCGCTTTCAAAGGCAGCCAGGCATGGCTGTGGCTGTCTTCAGCACTGGAGGGCAGAGGCAGGCCTCCAGAGCTCTCTGGCCAGCCAGCCTAGCTAAAATGGCTTTCAGTTCACCGGGAGATCCTGCCACCAAGTGCTAAGGCAGAGTGTTAGCGGACGATATCTGAGGAGGTCTGCAGGTACCTACACGCCCAACACACCTGCACTACGCAGACACACAGCACGTCGCCACCGCCCACAGACTTTGAAAGGAAGGAAGGAACGCACTAAAGGAGGAAAGGTTTCCTCTTGGCTTACGGTTTCTGTCCGTCATGGTGGGGCAGCGGAATTTGTCATGACGGGCCACAAAGTAGAGGGGGGTGTTGCCGGCTCTCTCCTTCCTCCAGATCTCCACACTCAGGGGCATCTTCCCTCTCAGCCTAGAAATGCAGCCCAAGTTGCGCCCAGAAATCCGCCTCTCAGACCCGTCAAGGGGACTGCGCAGATTAATCCTGAGAGATGGGGCTGGAGGGGGCCCTGTGGATGAGTTTGTCTGCCATCTTCGAGACAAGTATCCAGCAGGGTGTGGAGAAATGGTTCAGCCTCTGAGGGCACTTGATGCTCTGGCAGAGGGCCCAGGTTCAGTTCCCATACCCATGTGCTGGCTCGCAACCATCTCTAACTTCGGTTTCAAGAGATCTGATGCCCTCTTTGACTTTCGAGACTACCAGGCACACAATTGCACATACAAGTAGGCAAAGTACTCCCACATGAATGAAAGGGTGGGCATCCAGGCAGAGACTCAGTGGAGCACAGGGGGGAAAGTGTTGAGACCAACATGACTATATTATCACCCTGAGCAAGGGTCGAAGAGCAGCAGATAAGGCCAAGTGGAAAAGAGGCACAAATACAGTTGGCATTAGTAGCCAGAAAACTCTCAGGCCCGCCGGTGCAGACCTATAACCTCAGAGCCTCAGGAGGTTGAGGCAGGAGGATTGTGAGTTAAAGGCCTGCCTGAACAGTACAGGACCATAGCATGTTGAAGCTCTCGTTCTTGTCTTCTCCACCTGTCAGTGAAATTACTCCTAGTTTGGTGCGTATTCTCGGGGGCCTTGTGTGTGTGTGTGTGTGTGTGATATCTAACCCCAAGGCTTCGAACCTGCTAGGCAAGAGTTCTCCAGCTAAGCTGCTGCACCTGCTCAATCCTGAAGGGTCCACACTGGAAGGGAAGCCTCCTTTTTGCTCTCAGCCCTTCTGACGGAAGACTTCATATGTCTTTGGAGATTAATGTCAATTGACTCCCTGGCTATAAATGAGACAGGTTTAGCAAATTTACCTGATCCCTTGCCTCTCCCTTCCTTCTGCCTCCTAATTCTGTGAGACATATTACTATTTTTAATTTGTCTTGCACTCCCTGCATGGCTTTAAATGCTGATATTTAGGCCTGTTTGCTGATTTATCACCTATGGATGCTCCGATTGATTACCCTCAGGGAAAAGGAGGAATTCCATCTACCTATTCCCCTCCTCCTACTACTGTCTTTTCCTTCCCTGATCTCACCTTGTTGGTGTTTATAATACTCTCTGTTCCGTTAATATAATGAAGTCTCTCATAAAAAAAATTAAAAGCTTGTAAATAGCATTTTATTTGTATGTTTATGGAAACTCTTTCAAGCATCTATTTCTTTTTCTTTGTTTGTTGTTGTTTTGTTTTTGGACACAGGGTCTCTCTAGCCCTGGCTGTCCTGGAACTCACTTTGTAGAGCAGGATGGCCTTGAACGCAGAGATTCACCTGCCTTGGCCTCCCCAGTGCTGGGATCAAAGGTGTGCGCCACCCCTAGCTTACTTTATGTGTCTGAGTATTTTGCTTGCCTGTATATCTGTGTATCCCACGCTTGTCTCATGCCTGAGGAGGTCAGAAGAGAGAGCGGATCTTCTAGAACTGGAGTTATAGACAGCTGTGAGCCACTCTGTAGGTCTTCCTGCCTCCATCTCCAGAGGTCTGAGGGTCCAGGAGTGCACTATCATGCCTGATTTATGGTGCTTATGAGGTACTAGGAATCAAACCCAGGACACCCCTCATGCTGGGCAAGCACTCTGGCAACTGAGTCAAGTTCTCAGGCCCTCCCGCTCAGTTTTCATAACAGATTTTTATTGTACCTTTAAAAAGGGGACAGGAACACATCTGAAGAATAGACATGTGTGCCGGTTGTTTGTTGTCAGCTTGACACAAACCTAGACATATCTGAGAAGAGGAAACACGACTGAGAAAATGCTGCCCTAAAATTGTCCTGTGGGCAAGTCTGTTGGATTCTTTGTTTTGTTTTGTTTTGTTGTTTTTCGAGACATGGGTTTCTCTGTGTAGCCCTGGCAATCCTGGAGCTCACTTTATAGACCAAGCTGGAATCGGCCTGCCTCTGCCTCACAGGTGCTGTGATCGAAGGCCTGCAACCCCACACCCAGCTGGGTATTTTCTTAATGGGGGATTTTATGTGGGAAAGCCCAGCCTGTTGTGGGCAGTGCCACCCCTGGGCAAGAGGTTCTGGGGTGTTTATAAAAGCAGGCAGAGGGGTTGGAGAGATGGCTCAGTGGTTAAGAGCACCGTCTGCTCTTCCATAAATGGACTTGGGTTCAATTCCCAGCACCCACCAAGGCAGCGCACAACTGTCTGTAACCCCAATTCCAAGGGGTCTGACACCTTCATACTAATGCACATAAAATAAAAATTATATAAGTTATTTAAAAAAAAAAATGGAAGCAGGCTAGAAAGCCATGGGAAGCAAACCCGCAAGCAATGTTTTTTCATGGTCTCTGCTTCAGTTCCTGCCCCCAGGTTCCTGCTTCAGCTCTTGCTCTGACTTTTCTGGATGGTGAACTAGAAGGTATAAGATGAAATGAATCCTTTTCTTTTGCCCATGGTATTTTATCACAGCCATAGAAATACTAAGAGAACATGTTAACATTAAAAAAAAAAAAAAAAAAAAAGGCCAGACACACACCTGTAATCCCAGCAGCCAGGGAGGCAGAGGCAGATGGATCTCTGTGAGTTTGAGTCCACCCTGGTTCTGGTTCACAAAGTGAGTCTAGGACAGCCAAGGCTACACAGGGAAACCCTGTCTTGATAAAAAGAAAAAAGTAAAAGCAAACACTAAAGCTTATTGCTGACAGTGAAAAGTGAGCTATTGGGGCCAGGGAGTGGCTTAAGGGTGAAGTGTTTCATATACAATATGAAGGCCTGAATTTGAATCCTGAGCACCGGGGTTAAAAATGTGACGCAGTGGCCGGTGCCTGTAACTTTGGTGTTGGGGGCCGGGGGCAGTATTGGTGGAGACAAGTAGATCCTGGAACTTGCTCATTAATTATTCTAACCCCAGTGGTGGGCTCCAGGTTGAATAAGAAACCGTTTCAGAAGATAACTCGGACATCGATAGAGGAAGATATGTGAAGTCAGCCTCTGGCCTCTTCGTACATGCCCATTCACAGGCATATATCTGGGCACGTGCAGCAGGGAGATAAGCCGTCCTGAGTCAGGCATGATGGCGCACGTCCGGAATCTCAGCACTGAGGAGGCTGAGGCGGGAGGATATGCTACAGAGTGAGATTTGTCTTTAAAAAGGGGGGGGGGGGGCATGGGGCTGGAGAGATGGCTCAGCAGTTTAGAGTGCCTGGTGCTCTTTAAAAAAGAAATGAAAAGAAAAAGAGTTTGCTGGTAGTACACTCCTTTAATCCCAGAACTCTGGAGCAGAGGCAAGTAGATCTCTGTGAGTTTGAGGGCAGCCTGGGCTACACAGCAAGTCCCTGGGAGGCCAGGACTACATACTGAGATCCTATCTGAAAAAAAAAAAAAAGTGCGGGAGGGGTGTTAAGTCTTGAACTACTAGGTAAGGATACAAATCACTAGGAGCAAAAGGAGATACACTGACTAGAAAAACAGGCATGGAGACAAATAGGCAATTTCAAAAAAAGATTACAAAATCTCATCACAACAGGAACGGTCCTCAGCCCCACTAAGTAGTCAAAGACATACAAATCAAAACAAGAAGAGGGTGCAGGTGTTTGACTATCAAACAGGCAAAGCAAGAAAAAAAGCAAATTAGCAGCAGTTACGCATCAGTATTGACATAGGGAATTGGGCACATGTTGCTAAGGGGAATATAGACCAATCCTACCTCTTTGGAGGAAATGTTTCAATTTTTATCAAAAGTCAGACTGGGTGCTGAGGCTGTAGCTCAGTTGCTTTGTGCTTACCTAGCATACTGTAAGGCTCTGAGTTCAATCCCTGACACCACAAGAGCTGGGTGGGGTGTACTCTCGGCATTGCCAGTACCTGGTGGAAAGACAAGAATATCGAAAGTTCAGGCTAATCCTCAACTAAATAGTAAGTCCCAAGCCAGTGTGGGAAGCACGAGCTTCTGTATCCCACAACAGGGCATATTGGATATATATGCTCTCGGGTGGACGAGTTCCTAGGGTGTGGTGGGCATGGCTTAACGCCATCCCATGCTCGGTACTGAGGGGGGGAGAATGTTTTAGTTGAAACTACAAAGTATTTTTAGACAGGCATAGGGCGTACATGCTCTTTTACAACAGCTTCCTTTCAGATAAAACCCTCCGTCCAAGCAGGGGGGCAGTGGTCCAAGCCTTCAGTCCCAACACCTAGAAGGCAGGGAGAGACAGGTGGTTCTCAATGAGTTCCAGGACAGCCAGAGCTACATAGTACTGCAGAGTGAAACGCTGTCTCAAAAACAAAACAAAGCAAAACAACAGCAGCAACAACAACAAAACAAAACCCCAACAAACCAAATCTCAAGAGCCGAGGGAGCCTAAACTTGTTCTAGGACCAGAGCGATGGCTCAGCAGTTTAGAGTACCTGCTGCTCTTGCAGAGGACCCGGGTTCCGTTCCCAGTATCCGTGTCGTGGCTCAAGCCATCCTTGACTCCACTCGCAGAAGATTGGACACCCTCTTCTAATGTTTTAGGACGCCAGGCACACATGACACATATAGGTACATGTAGGCAAAGACTCATACACAAAAACTAAAATAAATGTAAGAAAAAAAGACTATACTCTAAAGGGAGGTGAAACAATCAGTCCTTCAGGTAATCTCTCAGCACTTCAGGAAGTCCCTGAAACTGCTCAGATACTGTAGTCCTCTCCCTCCCCGAGTATATGTAAGCTGTAGGGACTGCCGAGAGATATTCTGAAACCCTGTGTTGTTGGTCCAGGGACCAAAATGCTGTGTTGTTATTATTATTATTGCTAATTCAGCTGCCTTGAAAAAATGCTCTCCAGGCTGTCAAGCCGCCTGCAGGTCATGCACTGTGCTCCAGGTTACAGCTTTAGTGGGCTGTCATATTGGGGTGGGGTTTTAGTGAGTCATTTATGCTCCTGTACTAACCCTTCACCCATGTTCCTAGAAGTAGCCCCAATAAAACTCATTGGTTTACTAAGTTGGACTTTGGTTTGGTCTGTTATCAGCTCCCTACCAAGGGTTAGTAGAGATTTGTTCGTGTCTCCCCAGGAACAGTGTCACACAGTACACGTCTGTAATCCTAGTACTTGGGACATGGAGGTAGGAAGATCAGGAGTTCAAGGCCAGTCTGAGCTACATACAGTAAGCTTAAGTTCACCCTATGCTACATGAACCCTTATTAAAAAAAAACAAACAAAGAAGAAAAGAAAAAAAAAAAAAAACAAAACACCTGAGCCTAATGGGAGTAGTATTGGGATTGAATTTTATCAAAATATATTGTATGTATGGATGAATGGATTTTTCAAGATTTATTTATTTGTTATGTATACAGTATTCTGCCTGCATGTGTGTCTGCATGACAAAAGAGGGCACCAGATCTCACAGAGGGTTGTGAGCCACCGTGTGGTTGCTGGGAATTGAACTCAGGACCTTCTGTGAGAACAGCCAGTGTGGTCTTAATCTCTGAGCCATCTCTCCAGCCCCCATGGATTTTTTCAGAGAAAAAATAAAAAATATATATATTTAAAAAAAACAACCCACTGTGTAAAAGATAAGGCTGGGGAGATGGCTCAGGAGTTACGAGCACTAAGGGCTTTTCTAGAAGACTCCTATTCTGATTCTAGCACCTGGCAGCCCACAGCCAGCCATGACTCCAGCTCCAAGGAATCCAGAGCCCTCTTCTGGCCCCTGTGGATGCCAGCCATGTATTCAGACAAAATACCCATAAAAATAAAATAATAATGTCAGGTGGAGATGATGCATGTCTTAATCCCAGCACTCAGGGAGCAGAGGCAGGTGGATTACTGATTTCGAGGCCAGACAGGTCTATAGAGCGAGTTTCAGGACCGCCAGGACAAAACAGAGAAACCCTGTCTCAAAAAGCTGATAGGTAGATAGATAGATAGATAGATAGATAGATAGATAGATAGATAGATAGGCAGATAGGCAGATAGGTGGAATAATAAAACAAATATGCTCAATCATTTATACCACTATACATATTCAAGAAATTACAAAAGGGAAACACAAATAATTTAAACACTGCTGCAACATTCCTCATTCTGAAAATTTGGAAGCAACCCAAAATAGAGATACAGAGACACACATAGGATCGCTGTCTCCTGGGTCCTCTTCAGTGCAGAATCTTAGACCCTGCCACAGACCTGCTGACTCAGAACTTGTGCTCCGACAGCTCCTTATGGCACTTGTAGGAGTTTAGTTAAAATTAGAGATGGGCTGACAGAGATGTGCACCAAAAACATTAGCGATGAGCCAGGGATGATGTTCCCTATGCTCTCTGTCTATCGCAAGTGCATCTCCTAGCTCTTCCACCGTTGACATGCACTTCTTTTGGTTAAGCGTCAGAGGTAGAAAAGCACCATGCTTGGCTTGCATCTGTCATGCGTACTTCCCAGGCGCCTTTCCTGGCACCATTTATGCTAGTCCTTTTGGGAGTCTCCCTTAAGCCCTTCCCTTCCCCATCCTCACCAGACTAGTCTCAAGTTCAGCTGCGTTGCTGGTCCAGTGACCACAGCACTGTGCTGAAAGTATTATTCTTGCCTTTTCAGCTGTTCAAATAGTAACGCGTAGAAAAAAATATCAAGGAAGTTATCCAGGTTGCAGGGCCCGGATGAAATGCAAACTGGCGTGATAATGATTGCCGGGCTTATCTGTCTCTACACTAGTCTGTGAACTCTGGAGCCAAGACCAAGTCTTGCTCAGCCTCCCAGCTTAAAGCCTGACCCAAGGCAATCCATGTTTGCCTAATGGATAAACCAGACATGCTTGTCCAGTTTTCAGGCAGAAGAGAAATTCATTGTTTCTCTTGTAGCTCAACTGCAGCTAGAGTTGAGCGTTCCGAATCTCTGCCTCCCTCCTCAGAGTCCTTCCTCTAGTTCCCACGGTTAGCGCACAGCTTGGTGGGCTCCGAGAGTGACCTCCCAGCCCCCACAGTTACAGCTCCAACATCTGCCATGTCTCTGCCAGCCTCCAGCAGTGGGTATCAGTGGCTCCCACTATAGGGGTAAGGTGATGGTTTACCAGGCAACATGATGTTTCCAGTACATGCCACCCAGGGCTGGCCTGCGCTGTGGAGTATGCCAAAGATTTTTATGTCCCGCCTTTTCCTAAAACTGGCCTTTTCCAGCTCTCTCGTGTGTGTTTTTCAGAGCATCCTGTGCCGTTAACACTCACCATTTGAACTCCTGTAAGATCCTAATGATTTACAGTCAACAAATGCATGGCATGTAATTATTCCACACTGTATTCCTGTGTCGCCGAGCATAGTAAACTAACATCTGCCGGCATTTCTAAGCATATAACTTAACATGTATTTCTCCTGTGTTATGCCCTGACCCAAGACAAGGTTTCTCTGTGTAGCCCTGGCTGTCCTGCTCTGTAGACCAGGTTGGTCTGGAACTCTGTAACTGAGGATGGCTTTGTACTCTTGATCTTTCTCTGTTCTCCCTTCCCTAATGATGGGGTTGTAAGCATGCATTCCTACTCTTAGCCAGTGGAGTTTTTAAACAGCTTCCCACAGGGGCTAGGTATGGTGGCACAGGCTTTTAGTACCAGTACAGCAGAGGCAGGAGGATCTCTTTGTGAATTTGAGGCCAGCCTGGTTTTCATAATAAGCACATAGTAAGTGTCAGGACAATCAGGGCTACATAATGAGACTTTGTCTCAGGGAAAAAAGTAAAAAATAAAATAAAATAAAATGACAAAAGCTAGGTGTGGTGGGATTTATTAAAATTTTTTTATTAAATTTTCCTATTCTATGTGTACGTGTGCTCATTTGCCATGTATACACGTGCTGGCCAGAGGACAACTTTGGGGACTCAGTTACCTCTTTCCACCACTCGGGTCGCAGAGATCAAACTCAGGCCGTCGGGCTTTGTGTGTCAGGCACCTTTACAGGCTGGGCCATCTTGCCCGTCTAATTATGCAAATGTGTACTTGTATTTTTATATTGCGTGGGCTAGGAGGCCTGGTCTTTTCAATTGCCCTTGTCTGCAAGGTGAAGTTCAGGCCAGATTCCCTGCTCATTTACATTACTGGACTGGCCGCAGAAGTTCCCTGCCCGGTGAACTGGCTGGACAGGTGAGGCTGAATCGGAGAGTTACTGCTGCTTATTATTCTATGCCAGAGCCTCCAAAAGTACCTGGGGAAAGTGTTTACTTTCAGCAGCTAATGCCACAGGCAAGGGTTAGGAGTGACTGAACCAGAGGTGAAGGCCAAAGTCATTAGTGTTTCCACAATCCCTCAACTACACAAGGTGTATAGTGAGTGATAATGCTGACTTCCAGATTTGAAAGGCAGAAAGAAAGAGTATCACTTCTTCGCTCAACAGATATTTATTTAATTTGTCTTGAAGTTCTCAGCTCAGGGCTTCACACATACCAACCAAAGCACTCTTCCATTCAGCCGTATCCACTGCTTTCTTTTCCCTTTTGTTTCTTTTTCAAGACAGGGTTTCACTGTGTAGCCCCGCCTGTCCTGGAATTCTGTAGACCCGGTTAATCTTAAACTCAGAGATCTGCCTCCTGAGTATTGGGATTAAAGGTGTTCCTCCCCTTACCCAGCATCCACTTCGTAACTTTTAATTTTTATTTACTTAATTAAGTAACTAATTGAGACAGTGTCTCACTAGGTAGCCCTGGCCAGCCTGGAGCTAGATGTGTAGACCAGGAAGGCCTGTATCGGCCTTCACCTCCCAAGTGCTGGGATTAAAGGCCCATATCGCCATTCGGCCCTCCCCTGCTTTTTTTTTTAGACAAGGTCTCACTGTGTGGCCTTGGCTGGCTTGGAACCCACAGAGCTCTGCCTGCCTCTGCCTCCTAAGAGTCCTAAGTGCTGGAATTAAAGGTGTGCTAACATTACCTTTATTTCTTTGTTCTGTGTTTCTATGTGAGGGCATGTACGCCACTGTGCAGGAGTGCAGGTCAGAGGTTAGCCTGCAGGAGTTGGTTCTCTCCTTCTACCATCTTGGTCCCAGACATGGAACTCAGGTCTTCAGGCTCGCAACAAATGCTGTTACCTGCTGGTCCATCTTGCCACCGATTCACTCTTTAAAAAATGACTTGATTTTATGGGTCTGAGTGTTCCTTTCATGTGTGAATAGGCTCTTACCAACTAGGCATCCACCCTGCCCCTTGCCTTTTAATGTAGTCATAGGGTCCCATTAAGTCTCTAAGTCATCCCGGTTGGCCCTAAAACCACTGTAGTCAGTGATCTTGAACTTGTGATCCTCCTGCCTCAGTGTCTTTACTAGGTACCTTACTAAAGTACAGAGCAGAGCAAGCAGGAGGTGGTGGCCTTGGAGGAAATCGCTGAAGAAGTCGTGGTTGATCAAGGAGGTGAGGGAGCAAGGCACGCATCAGGGAATAGGGAACTGGAGGAGAAAGCTGGTGTGGGGGTGGGGTGGAGATATTGGGGCGGGAGCTGACTTAGTCTCTGAAGGGACTTGGCTTTTCTCCAAAATGAAGTGGGATGTCATCTTGATGGTTTGAAGAAGAAAAACATGATCTAGCTTCCAGGAAAGAATCACTTAGTCTGCTGTGGTGAAGAGGCTGCAAGGAGCCAGAGCAGAAGCAGACGAGGCTATGGCAGTTTCTCTAGTCAACCTACAGATGGCCAGACCAGGATTAAGAAGAGGTCGAAGGAAAGCCTCCCTTCTGGGATATATTAGATGGAAATCAGAACCAAGTCCACATTAATGTCAAAGCACAATTCCTAAAATAAAAACTGATAAACCGAAACTGTATCAATATTGAAAACTCACGTGCTTTAAGAGACACCGTAAAGAAAATGAAAAAGACAAGCCACAGAATCAGATACAATATTTATAAATATTTATAAAGTCTACTTCTGGTAAAGGATGTGAATCTAGAATATACAAAGAATTTCTGCAACCTGGGCTTGGTGGGACACGCCTTTAATTCCAGCCCTTGGGAGGCAGAGGCAGGCGGGTCTCTGTGAGTTAGAGATCAGCCTGGTCTACAAAGCCAGTTCCTGGACAGCCAGAGCTACACAGAGAAACCCTGTCTCAGAAAACCAAAACCAAACAAACCAAAAACAAAGAACTCTTGCAATTCAAGAATACCAATTCAAACAACCCACTTCAAAATCAGACAAAGGATTTGAATGATGCCCCCCATTTAGATATTAACACAGCTAATAAGCACATAAAAAGGCAGTCCACTTCATTAGTCATCAGGAAAATGCAAATTACGACCACAACATGATACTGCTTTATGCCCACTAGGATGGTTGTAATCAGAAAACAGATAATATCAAATGTTGGCAAGGGTGTGCAGAAATGGGAATCCTCATATTGTTAATGGAAATGAACATTTTTGAAAACAGTTTTTGCAGTTTCTTAAAAAGATAAACACAAATTTCCTATACCACCCAGCAATTATTCCACTCTAGTTAGCTACCCAAGAGAAATGCAAACAGACATCCACACAAAGACTTGTGCATAAATGTTCATAGCAGCACTATTCATAACAGCCCCAAAGTGGAGACAATCCAGATGTCAATCAATACCACAATGGGATGCTATTCAACGGCAGAAAGGAAGAAAACACTGATGCGAGTGCTACATGGGTGACTCTCCAAAAGACATTATGCTCAGTGAAAGAAGCCAGACACAAAGGACCAAGCACACACAGGATGGCTCTGTTTACAGGAAACAACCAGAAGAGGCAAATCCCTACACGGGGACTGCTCCCCTCAGCTGGGGCGGGAGCTCAGATCACTTGTAAACAGGATTCGGAAATGAGATGGAGTCTCTTACTGAAGGGATAAAAATGTTCCAAAATTAGACAAGATATCTTGGTAACTGAACTTTTAGGTTTTAAATTGTGTATGTGCGTGTGTGTGTGTGTGTGTGTACGTGCACGCACTGTGTTGTGTGTGGAGGGGGCGTGTGCATGAGTACCCTTGCTGGTGGATGTCAGAGGCTCACCGTCCTCTGACGCTGGAATTACAGGCAGTTGTGAACCACCAGACTGGGGTGCTGGGAACTGAACTCTCTTTATTTTTGTTTGTTTGGTTTGTTGTTGTTGTTGTTTTGTTTTTAGAGACAGAGTTTTTTCTGTGTAGGCTTGGCTGTCCTGGATTCATTTTGTAGACTAGGCTGGCCTCGAACTCACAGGGCTCTGCCTATCTTTGAGCCCGGCTGTCTTAGCTCTTATTTAAGTGAATATTTTCCTTTGTGCTCACAGAGATCCACCTACCTCTGCCTCCCAGGGTGCTGGGATCAAAGGCGTGTGGCACACTGAACCCTTGAATCTATCTGCCAGAGCAGCTCACACTCTTAACCACTGAACCACCTCCGCAGCCCCAAGCAGTAGGCAATAGGAGCAGGAGAATCTTAAATTCAAGAATTGAAGGCTAGCCTAAAACATCACCAAGAAAAGCGCTAACAAGGTGACAGAGCTGGTAAAGATGCTTGCTGCCGAGACAAACAGTCCAGGTTCCGTCCCTGATGCTCCTGGGGTAGAAGGAGGGGACTGACTCTTGCAAGTTGTCTTCTGGCTTTCACGTGACTATGCACTGCCCTCCAACAAATATATGAAGATCTTATTATTATCTTGGAGAGAGGGTCTCACTATTAGCCCTGGCTAGCCTGGAACTTACTCCATACACCAGGCTGGCCTTGAAGTCACCGACATTCACCTGACTCTGCCTCCGGAGTGCTAGGATTAAAGGCATGTGCCGCTATGTTCAGCCTTCACAAATGTAATTTTAAGAATTAGAAAAAATGGGGGCTGGAGAGGTGACTCAGAGGTTAAGAGCACTAGCTGATCTTCCAGAGGACCCCAGTTCAATTCCCAGCATCCACATGGCAGCTCACAACTGTCTGTGACACCAGTTCCAGGGGATCGGACACCCTTACACAGACATACATGCAGACAAAACACCAATGCACATACACTAAAAAATATTTTAAAAAAACCCGAATATTAGATTCAATTAACATATTTGGGATTGCTGGGCAGTGATGTAGTATCTCTGGGATCTCTGTAAGTTTGAGATGCCAGCCTGGTCTACAGAGACAGTTCCAGGACAACCAGAGATACACAGAGAAACCTTGTGTTGAAAAACCAATAAAAGCTGGGCGGTGGTGGCACACACTTTAGTTCCAGCATTTGGGAGGCGGAGGCAGGCGAATCTCTGAGTTTGAGAGCAGCCTGGTCTACAGAGAGTGAGTTCCAGGACAGCCAAGGCTACACAGAGAAACCCTGTCTCAAAAAACCAAAAAATAAAAAAAAACCCCAACCAACCAACCAACCAACCAACCAACCAACCAACCAACCAACCAAAAAAACTAACTAAAAACCCAATATATATATTTGAAACAGGTGTAGTCTGCTCTCCTTTCTCCTTCTATTCCTTCTTTTTGAGACAGGGTCTTATGCAGTCCGCACTGGCCTGGAAATAGCTGTGTAGCCAAGGATGACCTGGACCAACTTTTATTTATTTATCTATTTATTTATTTGGATAGGGAGGCGCTATTATGTAGCCCTGGCTGTCCTGGAACTCCCTGTGTAGACCAGGGTGTCCTGGAACTCCCACAGCTCCGCCTATGTCTGCCTCTGGGATTAAAGTGGGGGATTAAAGGCATGTCCCAGAATGCCCTGCGATGAAGCTCTCATTCTCCTGCCTCTATCCCTCAAGCGCTGAGATGGTCAGAGTTCTGTCACTATGCCCAGATATCTATCTCAGTCTCTCGAAAGGGTCTTGCTTTGTAACTCCGGCTGTCCTGGAACTTGCTATTCCAGGCTGGCCTCAACCTCTTTTTCTGAAACATGGTGAAATTTGGTAAAAATCAAATAAAATCAAATCCAGGCCTGAATGGGAGGTTGCTTTAAAGTTTTTTCATTACGTATTTATTGTGTGTGTTTGTGATGGTGGTGGTGGCACCGCACGCCACAAAAGTCGGAGAACATCTTGGGAACTTGTGGGTGTTGCTTCTCCTTCCTCAGCGGTTTACCTCAGATCACAAGGCTTGTGTCTTTCCTCTGTTATCTCTCTGGACGGAGAGCTTGGTTTTTGAGAGCAGTTCAGGCACAGCACAATTCTTTCCAGTACTATCGGGAGTTTTGCTCATGTTTTATGCCTAGGTGAGCTCTCTTCCTTATTTGACCTGTAAGGGTGTCCTGTTAACGTCTCCTTCCTCATCGTCCTTGACCCTCTGGGAACTCCTTAAAGCAGGGCACAACCTCTCAGGAACTGCTCCTAATGACTTCCGGAGGGGGGGGGGGATCCCTTTCGGCCTCCTGAAGTGCCTTTAATGATTCCAGAATCAACTCCTCCGCCCCAAGAGCCGCTAATGACCCGCAGTCTCCGCTCAGGGGGAACCTCTTCTTAAAACCTCCAGGGAGATCTTCCTTCAGGATCTGCCCTAATGACCCCCCAGGGTCCCTTCTCCCGGAAGGAGGTCCCTAACTACCCCGCCTTGCTGGCTGGTGAGGGGCTTCTGAGAACGCAAGACTCTGAGAACTCAAAGAGTTCGGGACGAACCCCGGGGAAGCCGGTCACGTTCTCGGGACGCCTCGACTTTTGAAACTTTCCGGGAGGTCCCTCCATCGCCTTTACCTCGCAGGCAAAGGAGCTACTCCGGGAAAACTTAGGCTCCCCCTGTCGCCTGAAACACCCTAGAAGCCCTTGCTTGCCCTTCCCCATCCCCGGCCAGCCCTTTCCAGCGCACTCTCTCCACCCTGCTTAGCTATGGAGGCCTCGGCCGGCTTCTGATTGGCCAGCTCCGCACCCAGCCCCGATGCTCAGTGGCCGCAATCCCGTGAGGTTCAGCGTTTTCTCCTGGCAACAGCCCGAGTCTGTGCTCACAGGCCAGGCGGGCGCGTAGTCCCAGACGCCGAGCAGCTGCAGCGAGCGCTCATTGGCTGGGTGAGGACTTTAAGCCGTCCTCGCGTTGGCCGACTATGGGGGCTCTGTGAGGCTGCGCAGAGTCCGACTTTAAGGGAGGCGGAGCTTTGTCTTTCGCCCTCAAGAAAGACAGTGGGACCGGCGAGTGGCGACAGCAGAAACCAAGCCTGAGCCCTGCTAGGGCTTTAGGCTTTAGGTGAGAGCCGTCGGGCTTTGGATCTCAAAGGGTCTGATGATGCCAGAACCTTGACCGTGAGCTCCGGTGGTGGGGGAGGGTGGCGGGGTGGGTCTGGCTCGGCCAAGTGATTGACATGTCTTTCGGCCAATAGAAAAATAAGTCTCTAAAATGAGTCCTGCGATTGGTTCTTTCCAATCTCTAGTGGCCAATGGGCGTCGGGAGAGGGGGGCGGCCCCACTGGGCCTTATTTTCTTCTTCCTGCGGCCGGGCCTCCCTCGCCCAAGCAGTGGGGCCGGGAGGGGCAGTGTCTGTAAGTGGTGAGGTGCTGGGGACACTGGGAACCGGGGCTGCTTTGGAGGGATGCCGCGGGGGTGGCTGTGGGGGTGGAGAGTGCGGGAGTTTCAGGCCCCTGTTAACAGCAGCTGCCTTAATGGAGTGCATAAGTACTGGGCCTAGCGTCTAAGGTTTCTCTTGCATCATCTGAGTTCATCATCACCGATTCAGCAAGGCAAGGGGTCGGGATCCCCATTTGGCAGGTGGAGAAACTGAGACTCACCGAGCCCGCTCACACAGCCAAGGTCATATAGTTAAAAAGTGTCAGAGACCGGATCAGTATTCAGAGTTTTCACTCTAAAAGCCGATGGTCTAGATCCCTGGACTCTTTGCTTTGTTGCTGAATGCGGGTGGGAAGGAGTCCTGGACCAGATTTCCCCTACGGAATAGTGCAGGAAAGGAACCCTAGGGTAAAAGTAACGAGATGACCCGCTGAAGTGAGCAGAGGAAATGAGTTATTCAGCAGTTCCTAGTATCTACTTTGTGGCATGCATTGTTCTGGGTTCTGGGCACACAAAGATAAATAGGGCAAAGGTGGATGAAGTACCCCTTTGAAGCCCAGGGGAGGGACCCTAGCCCGGCATTTATGTGATGTTTTTGTAAAAATTTCAAAAGTAGACTATTTTGAGATTTTCTTTTAGAGGGAAAAGTCTCAGGTTGAATAGGCTTAAAGGTCCTCCCACATTTGAATATTCGCTCTTGGAGAGGACTTAGTTCAGGTAGGTACTAAGCCGGAGAGAGCAGAAGGGGGTGGGAGAGGGGGCTGGGAGCACTCTTCCTGGTATGTAAAACAGGGATAACAGTATACCTGTCATGCAAAGTTAATGAAAAGTGCCTGACCAGAAATACCTCATTTTGAGCGGAATGGAAGCGTACACCTTAACAGTAGCAGGGTTTCTTTCCTGCTGTCTTGGATGGCTTTACTCCACGCTGCTTCCCCAATCCCACACTAGGTTGCTGGAAGGTTGTAGGCAGTTTCCTCCCCTCTAGTAGGACTGTCTGGCTCTGGGGAAGCAGAGCTCAGGGCTGTGGGAGAGGAGGTCCAGTAAGGAACACACTAGTTCTGCTTCCTTTAAAGTGGCTCCTTTTATTATTCATTATTCATTTTCCAGTTGTGGTGATCTGTTGTATTACCAACAATGAGGGTAGGGTCTGCCCACTGACTACTTGAAAATAGGTATCTCTTTTCTCTCTGCAGTTAGGAAGTTTGCCCTGTATTGCCAGCTCATTGCTAGTTTCAGTGCAGTAGAGCCAAGCTTGGCTTCTAAAATCATTTTGATTTAGCTCGAACAATTTCACCATAGTGTTTTACAGTCACAGCATACTGTTACTATCAAAGTACTTTTTAACCCTGAAACTTTGTAACCGGCAGCCTAGTTACTTTTCAGGGATTTCAAATTCTGTTGCAAAGCTGTGCCCCAGAAAAGAGTCCATAGGAGGCTCATTAGATCATATTGTAGTAAGTTTAATGAGGGATTTCAGCTAGGGAGTGGTGACCCACACCTTTAATCCCAGCACTTGGGAGGCAGACTTAGGTTTGAGGCCCACCTGGTCTATCCAGGGAGTTTTAGAACAGCCAGGGCTACATAAATAGGGGAGGAGTAAAAGCAGTCAAGGTAAAATTAAGAGGGAGGTAGGTCAGCTATATTTTTACATAGGACCAAAAACTAAGTTATATATATATATATATATATATATATATATATATATATATATATATATATATATATATATATTTAAAGCTAAAACAGTGCATATCAAATGAGATCTGGGTATATACAATTTTGGCACATCAGGTTTTTGTTTGGTTGGTGTGGTTTTCTGAGATAGGTTTTTCTGTGTAGTCCTGGCTGTCCTGGAACTATCTCTGTAGACCAATTGGCCTCAACCTAGCTCCGCCTCCCAGGTGCTGGGATTAAAGGTAACGTGCCACCGATGCCTGGACATCAGTTTTGTTTTTTTTCTTCTTGTTTTAGAGGTTGGCTTCCAATCTCTAGATTGTGCCTTCTCTCTAGTGCTGGGATTACAGGCTTTTGGTAACTTCTGGCTTCCTGAGGTTCTTTTTAAATAGAAGGGATTTTACTCATTGTTCTAGTTCATTTAAATAACTATCTTAGAGGCAGTTTCCTTAATTTTGTTCCCCTTACTACTTCAGATTTTTATCCAAACAAATCAACCTACGAAAGAAGAGAAAATGGCTTCTGAATCAGAAACTTTGAACCCCAGTGCTCGGATCATGACCTTTTACCCCACCATGGAAGAGTTCCGGAACTTCAGCAGGTACATCGCCTACATTGAATCCCAAGGAGCCCATCGAGCTGGGCTGGCCAAGGTAAGGAGCAAGGCTGCCAACCTGCCCAGGCAGCCGTTGCATGAGTATGTTTGTAATTGGAAATTAGTTTCTGGTTTATGTGTTGAATTCTCCCCCTTCTTCAGCCAAGTCATGTTTTCACACAGCCTGTCGAAATCATGTTTCCTGAGTCCCTGAAGATGAAACGGACTGTAGTGGTACATTATTCTTTTCTGAGTGAGAGCAGAGTTGTGTTGTCCTTTTTAAGATCAGAGCGTGCATGGCACTTCAGGCTGGTAGGATAGGAAAGAGAGCACTACAGCCAGTGTCCCCAGGCCTGGCCAGGGCTAGGGGCTTTTCCTGGCTGTTCCCTGCCGCCCGAGTTCCTCCGCCCTACCTCCTCGCTTTCAGTCTCATTATGCACTTGATAGAATTCGGTTCCCTCCAGGACCTTCTTTGAGGGAGAGAAGGCACTGGCCAGACCGCTTGAGCATTTTGGTGTCTGTAGTTTGAAATTGGTTTTCGGTTTGTACATTGAATCAGGGCCATCCTCCCCACCCCCGCTCAAAACAGCCCCTCGGCCACAGCCGGGGTTTTCCAAGGCCCCCCTGGTAAAGAGATTGTATTTCTGGAAGAGCCCTCCAGAAGCAGACGCAGAAGACTTAGTCTCAGCACTCCCTGCTCTATGTGTGTGTTCACTTTTGGTGTTTTTTTTGTTTTTTTTTGTGGTACTGAAGATTGAGTTTAGCACCCTATATCTCTGAGCTGTTTTCCTTTTTTGTTTGTTTATTTGTTTTTTTTTTTTTTTTTTTTTTTTGAGACAGGGTTTCTCTCTGTAGCCCTGGCTGTCCTGGAACTTGCTCTATAGTTCAGACTACTCTTTCTGCCTATGCCTCCCTAGTACTGGGATTAAAGGTGTGCACCACCACGCCCGATTCTAAGCTGTTTTCTGAGCTCTTTTTGGATATGGGAGAGAGAGAAAAGAAAATATATATATATATATACATAATTTTATTCTATATTAATATATAGTTATATATAAATATGTTATTCACATATATATTTATATATGACTATATATGCAAAAACCAGGGACTTCGGTTATAAAGCCGAGGACTAGTCTTGGACCCTGGTGACTTTTCTGAGGCTCTTGTCAGCTGTCTTGACTCAAGTGGAAATGGCTTCTGCTACGTTCAAATAGTCATCAGGACCTGCAAGGCCCACAGTGTAGCTTCTCAGCACACGGGGGAGGGATATAAATTGACACACTTACTAGATTTTATTAAAAATGGTTGGATTTTTATGATGCATATACATTATTTTCTTTCCTAAAAGTCATGTTAATTACTGTTTTCTTGGTTGGTACAGGGTCTCAATGGTAGCCTTGGCTAGCTTAGAGTTAGCCTAGGCTAGCTTAGAGTGGACTAGGGAGTTAGGCTGGTTTCAAACAGTAGACGGCCTGGAGTACCAGGATGATAGGCGTCAGCTGTACATCTGCTTCTGCCACTTTGGCTGTTCAAGAATCAGCTCATCAACCTGATGAGGTGCCTAGGATTACAAGTTATATGTTTCGCTTAGGTCACTGAGACTATAGGGGCCAGTGTTGGCAGTGTGACTTCCTGGGTTTGGAGGAACGTGGGTAAATCAGTTACTTTCCTGAAACGCACAGCTTGTTTGGACCGTGTCTTACACACTTGCTGATTCTAGCTTGCTGGTGTCTCCGCTGCCTCCAACTCTTGTGTTCCCTGTAGGTGGTCCCTCCCAAGGAGTGGAAGCCACGAACATCCTATGATGATATTGATGATCTGGTCATCCCTGCGCCCATCCAGCAGCTGGTGACTGGCCAGTCTGGTCTCTTCACTCAGTACAACATCCAGAAGAAAGCCATGACTGTTCGTGAGTTCCGCAAGATCGCCAACAGTGACAAGTGAGTAGGAACACTTTTGGAGTCTTCCGTTTTGTTCTGCTTTGTCTTTGAGGCACAGTTTTCTGTGTAGCCTCGGAGGCCCTCATTCTCCTAATGCAGCAGGTAGGAGGCACGTTTTCTAGGCTCAGCAAGTGGAAATATACTTTCTCTTAACATCTAGGTCTGGATTTGCTTCTTCTTCTTTTTTTTTTTTTCCTGTTTTTTCCAAGACAGGGTTTCTCTGTGTAGGCCTGACTGTCCTGGACTCACTTTGTAGACCACAGATATCTGCCTACCTCTGTCTCCTGAGTGCTGGGACTACAGGCGTGTGCCATTACACAGCTTAGAATTGCTTCCTTCCTTCCTTCTTTCTTTCTTTCTTTCTTTCTTTCTTTTTTTCTTTCTTTCTTTCTTTCTCTCTCTCTCTCTTTCCTTTTCTTTTCTGTTCTTTTCTTTGTTTTTCTTTTCTTTGTTTTTCCAAGACAGGGTTTCTCTGTGTAGCCTTGGCTGTGCTGGACTCGCTTTATAGAGGCCAACTTTCAGAAGTCAGTTCTCTCCTTTATAGATATTTATAGTCTTTTCTCCCATTCCTCTCTTGTTATAACCCTGAACATAATGCTAAACATAGCCCTGACCCAAACGGAACCCTAACATGATTTTAATTGTTAAAACACTCCGACAGTCTATAACCTGCTCTTTAGAAACACACTTCATTTTGAAATGTATGCGTAGGTCTTCTGAAATGCACTGTTAGCGGTATGTGAGTAAATATATCCACATTATTATAAACCAAGTTAATATAAGCCTCCACTTTTACATGGCTTATGGGAACCAAACTCGGATCATCAGGCTTGTGAAAAGTAGCTTTACTCACTGAGCCGTCTCTCTGGCCCTGGGATGGCTTCTTCATAGTTGTCCAAGGGGCTGCTATCTTACTGGAGAGCACTTGGTTCAGGCATCAGTTCCTTTTCTGCTCTTTTTATGGAAGACTTTCCTCCTCACAGTGCTCTGTCACAGTCTAAACTTCTTTGCATTGTTTTTAAACTTTGAATTAGTTTATTTTGATTAATCAATTTATTTTTGTTTTTTGAGACAGGGTTTCTCAAAATAGCTTTGGTCTAGAACTTGCTTTGTATATCAGGTTGGCCTCAAATTCACAGAGATCTGCCTGCCTCTGCCTCCTGAGTGCTGGGATTAAAGGCGTGTGCCACCACCAGCTTTGTTGTTTTGAGACAGGGTCTTATAATATCCTAGGCTAGCCTCTGCTTTATTATGTAGCTGAGGACGACTTCCTGATCTTTCTGACTCTATTTCCAAGTCCGAGGATTACAGGCTAAACCTGGCCATGTTCTTCGAAAAATATATTTACTTACTTATTATGAGGGTATGTAAACATGCATGTGTTGGCACTTGTGAGGAAACCAAAAACCTTAACTCTGGGAGTCACTGCTCTCTTTCTGCTGTAAGGCTCCGTAGGCTCCGTTTGCCCAGCAGGGCATCTTGCCAGCCCTTGTTCTGTTTTTGTTTTTAGTTTTTCTCTGTATAGCCTTGGCTGTCCTGGACTTGATTTGCAGGTCAGGCTGGCCTCAAACTCACAGCCATCCACCTGCCTCTGCCTCCCTGAGTGCTGGGATTACAGGTATGTGCCATCATGCCCACCTCTGGCCCTTGTTCTTACACAAAGTGAGCCTGCTGTCTTCTCATCACTAGCAGTAATTAATTTTTTTATTTTTTAAATTTTAGTGTGTCATTTCTATTTTCCTCTGTCTGTC
The DNA here is from genome assembly GCF_907164565.1 of Psammomys obesus. NCBI lineage: Eukaryota > Metazoa > Chordata > Mammalia > Rodentia > Muridae > Psammomys > Psammomys obesus. Next base: position 2,583,371 of record NW_026594311.1, on the reverse strand, counting down.
ACGTGCAGCCAGCACATCTCACTGCGGCCCAGGCACTCACAAAATGTGAATGAGTAGTTACCAAGTTGGTTGCTGTCTGCTGGCCCTTCTCACGCCCTCCTGCTGTACCCTCTTCCCAGCGTCTCAGCTGACACTGTTGTCTGCAGCTATTTCTAGGCTGTTTTTAAGATGTAGCTCTTAATCTCATTCTCACTTCAGAGAGTGACTTTTTTGCTTCTTGCGTTGCACTCTGCCCTGAATCATCATTCTCGAATCTTCTCACTTGCCATTTAGCTCTTCAACCTTGAGGACCCACAGGGGATTTCTTCCTTTTCCCTTTCTTCATTCCCCTGGTGCACACATCCTGACTTCAGCCTGGCAGTTGGAGCTCCACCTCCACTGAGCAAGCCCAGGTAGAAGTCTTGCTTTTCCATCTGCGCCTCTGGGTGTGTTCAGGGTACTTTACTGTCACCCTCCCTCCCACCGCCGGTGTCCTCTCCTCTTTGCCTTTTTGTTTTACTTGACAGTACGAATTAAGATGTGCTCTGTGGACGGAAGTGTGGGCCATCCTTCATGCCTACCCAGCTGCGCCGTGGGCCGGGCTTACCTGCCTGCTTTCCACATGAGGCCTTCATCAAGGCTTCATCCTCCTTTCTGTCATCTCACTTAAGAAACCCCAGAACTTCCGTGTGTGTATATATGAAGGTGTAGCCTGATGTATGTGCACCACAGGCGTGTCTGGTGCCTGCGGATGCCAGAAGAGGACATCAGATCATGTGGGGCTAGAGTAATAGACAGTTGTGAGCCACCATGCAGGCGCTGGGAAGCTAATCCGAGTCCTGGAAGAGCAGTCAGTGCTCGTAGCTGAGCCATGTCCCCAGACCCCTGTCACCTCTGCTTGTCAGCACTTGTCAGTTTTTCTCCTGGTTTTGGTTTTTTGAGACAGGGTTTCTCTGTGTAGCCCTGGCTGTCCTGGAACTCAAAGTAAAGATCAGGCTGGCCTTGAACTCACAGAGATCCACCTGCCTCTGCTTCGCAAGTGCTAGGATTACAAGTGTGTGCCACTACCATCCAGCTTGTTTTTTTTTTTTTCCTACATGTAATTTTTAAGTTAAATTACTTAGTTAATTCCCTTTGCCTCAGTATACTTATTATTATTTTACTTATTTTGTGTGTATGTGTGTGTGTGTGGCCTCATGCAAGCCTTTACCAATGAACTGCATTCCCACCCACCCCCCTGAGATATAAAAAGCTTTTTTTTAGCCCCCAATTTCTATTGTTGCCTAGTATTTTTCCTCAAATACTGTTTTCCCCCATTAATTATCTGTTGAGCATTAGGCTGAGAGGATTCTGGGAACACAGCAGTGACAAGGGAACTACGAGGATGAGTTTTCTTGCCATTAGTGCAGGGACACTGGTGTTCTTCATGGCTGCCGCTCTTCACGTCCTGGAGGCGTTGGTGTCTGGGAGGGGCTGGATTTGTGTCTTTGGTTTTTGTGTTTGTAAGCCTATCCTCCACGTGACTCTAGAATCTGCAGGGTGCAACAGCCTCCCTAGAGAAGGCAGGATCCCGTGTCCCTACCGGAGAGTGGGTTCACATCTGTGCCTTTGACCTTCCCCAGGCTTCGTCCTGTCCATAGTTTCCAGAGGGAGAGACATGCGTTAGATGTGCCTGGAACTCCCTGTGTAACCCAGGTAACCCAGGCTGTCTGTGACTCACCTCTGACCTCCGGAGTGTGCAAGTGGAACTGTATTTGGGCTTGGGAGGCCAAGATTGCTCCCTTGTTTTATAAAGCAGAACAAATACAGATTTATTAAAGAAAAGTGAAGGGGGAAACAAAAACCTCTTTAGAGTGAGAGGTTCAAAGGAAGGAATCTTTTTTTTTAAGGTTTAACTTTCTAATTTTATGTGTAAGGGCATTTGCTTGCTGATTGCTGGTACACCAGGTACTCAGAGTACTAGCCGAGGCCAGAAAAGGGCATCAGATCCCCAGGAGCTGTGGTTAGGACAGCCATGAGCCACCATGCAGGTGCTGGGAACCAAGAACAGCCAGTGCTCTTCACACTTAGCTCTTCAGCCCTGGAGGAAAGTTTGTTTCGTTTGTTTGTTTTTTGTTGTTTTCTAACAATTTTATTTGTCACCCTTGTCTGCGGGATGGATGGGAGGGGGCCTTGCACGTGCTGTGGCCCATGTTTGCTGGGCAGAGGGCTGCACCGTGGAGACAGTTTTCTCCTTCTACTTTTATGTCGAACCTGGGGCCTGACTCGCGCTTGCAGAACAAGAACCTTTCTCATTCAGTCATCTGGTCAGCCCTCGCTTGTTGTTTTAAAAATACAATTTTCTTTTATTTATTAGTGTCTTTCTGTGTGTACACATGAGTGCTGGAACCTGCTGAGGCCAGCGTCCTTAGGTCTGTTGGAACTAGGATTACAGGCAGCTGTGAGCTGCCTAATGTGGGTGCAGGGAATCAAAGTCAGGCCCTCTGTAAGAGCAGCACATGCTCTTAACGCTGAGCCATCCCTCATGTAGCAGAGGGTGACCTTGCCCTGATGCTTTGCATCTACCTCCCAGGTCCTGGGGTTGCGGGCATGTTCAGCCATGCCTGGTTCGAATCCCAGAGCTCGTGTTAGGCTAGCACAGTTATCAAGTGAGCCACATTCTTAGCCTTGTGCACTGTTCTTTTGAAATCTCTTGTTGTGCCTGGAATAGCGGCTTGTGTCTTACACGGGTCATAATGCCTAATAAACTTATTCTTCTGTATATTAGTTACTTTTCTGTTTCTGTGACAAAGCACCATGACCAAGGCAACTTATGGAAGAAGCATTTAATTGAGTTTACAGTGTCAGAGGGTTAGAGTCCATGGTAGCACACTGAAGGCATGGGGGCAGAAACAGCTGAGCTCACATCTCAAATGGCAAATGGGACAGAGTACGCTGGGGCCTGGCCAGAGGCTTTTGAAACCTTACAGCTTTTCCCAGGGACACACTTCCTAGTCCTTCCCAGTCCTACCCACTGGGGACCACGTATTCAAACATGGGTTTGTGGGGCCCGTGCTCATCCAAACCACCATATCTGTAAATGGCTAACGTCTTTATTTTTGAAAGGTACTGTACCCCACGCTATAGTGAATTTGAAGAACTTGAACGTAAATACTGGAAGAACCTCACCTTCAATCCTCCCATCTACGGGGCAGATGTGAACGGAACTCTCTACGAAAAGGTGAGAGCACTAAGAGTCTTGCTGCTTGTGTCTGGCACTCCGAAAGTAGGTGCTTGTCTGGTGAATAGGCCAGTGAACAAACACCATCTCCCACTGATCTGCTGCTGTTTCTTGTTGGCAGTGCTGCATGTGGCTTGGGTGCTGCGGTGTCCTTTTCAAGGCTGTGTGCATAGGCTGTGGGTGGTAGATGATGAACTCTTGAAAGGGTGTGCTGGATCACAGAAAAAAAGGCTTTGCTAGAGGCATCGGCCTGGGTTCTGCAGGAAGAGGTCCGGGACTGGTCGAATGAAAGGGTGGGGATTTAGCAGAAGAAGCATATTCAGGTTTCAGAGCTCTCCAGTGAGATTCTGGAATGAAGCGCTTTGACTGGCTTTTTTTGGGGGGGGAGGGGGAGGCTACCAAACTGGCCTTACTATGGTAGAAGGGGGAATATTTGGGCCTGCCTTTGGATGAATAAAAAGACCTATAAGGCTTTTCAGCGACTGTCTCTCAGATCTTTAATATTGCCAAAACTTATTGAAAGTAAATAGTTTAAAAGGTGAATTCTAACCTTGCCGATGTCAGTTTGGATGCTGGGAAGTCACATGTAGAAGGATGGGGGACAGGATGAAGGAAAAGGTCCAGAAAGCAGGAAGTGGGTCCCAAGGTTCATATGGAGGACACGCAGGTGGGCGGAGGTTGGAGGAGCACTAGAAGGGGACAGAAGGTGTGAGCTGTGAGAACCTGAGATGGAGGTGGGAAAACAGGGCATCGTAGTCCAGGGCTTGCTTAGGAGAGAGCCCTAGATTTCCGTTAGAACCTCGGGAAAGGACGTGGTGGTCAGAGGAGGACGAGTGATAAGCTCTCTTCCTCCACCATGTGGGTTCTGAGCATTGAGCTCAGGCCTCAGGCTTGATGGCTGTTGCCTTCACCTGCTATGCCATTTTGCTGGCCCTTTCTTAAATATTTTTAAAATTTACTTTATATTTTCAACTTTCTTTTATTTTTCTAAAATCACCTACAAACCTTCCATCTTTCTGTCTGTCCATCATCCTTCCTTCCTTTTCTTTTTTTGGACAGGATCTCATTACATAGACCTGGCTGCCCAGAACTTGTTATGTAGGCCACACTGGTCTCGAACTCATAGAGATCTACCTGCCTCTGACTCTTGAATGCAGGGTGCTTTCCTGCCTTGCTCTTTTTTTATTTTGGATGTTATGGTTTTGACGTGCCATATTTTAGTCAGCAGTGACAGCTCACTGAGGCCCCTGTACTGAAATCTATGCCCTGGGCTGTTGTTTCCTTGGCAGCACGTTGATGAGTGGAATATTGGGCGGCTGAAGACCATCCTGGACCTTGTGGAAAAGGAGAGTGGGATCACCATTGAGGGGGTGAATACCCCCTACCTGTACTTCGGCATGTGGAAGACGTCATTTGCCTGGCACACGGAGGACATGGACCTGTACAGCATCAACTACCTGCACTTTGGAGAGCCAAAGTCATGGTAAAGTCAGCCTGCACTTGGCACTGCCCTCCGGCAGCCCAGGCTTCTGCCTTTTCATGCATGTGGCAAGTGCAGATTCTGGGTACCAGGTTTGGGATGGAGCTGGCATTCTGCATTGAGTTATATACTTTTGGAGCCCAGAATGCCTTTGAGTAGCAAGTTTTATTTTTGTTGTTCTTTGGTATTTGAGACAGCGTCTCAACCCTGTAGGTTAGGTTAGCCTTAAACTTGAGATCCTTCTGCTTCAGTTTCCCAGATACTGGAATTAATAGGCATGCCCTTCCGTGCATGGCTGAGTATAGGGGCTTAGAGAGCAGAGTACGCCACACCTATGCATGGAGCCATGCTTTACTCGCTGCATTTACTCAGAGTCATGGGACTTCCAGGCTGCCCGATGCTTTCTGATTCCCTCCTCTCAGGAGGCCTGTGGCTTTTTGCTTTTTGAGGTTTGTCTGTGTTGCCGTGGTTATTCTGGAACTCACTCTGTAGTCTAGGCTGGCCTCAGACTCAAAAGATCCACCTGCTTCTGCCTCCTGAGGGCTGGGATCTAAGGCATGCACCACCATTTAAGAAATTCCTGGGGCATTTCTTAAAGGCTGACTATCTTAGGTTTACTAAATTTACTCTCCAGATGGTAGGGAGATTTCTTTGCTTTGTGGAAAGGCAATTTGGTGAGCATCAAAAGAGTCTCTGCTGGACATGTCCCTGCTTTTCGTGTTGTTAGGGGAGACAGAGACCGACTCAGGGTCGTCTGTGTGTACTGCCCCGTCTCCCAGTCTCAACCTTTTAGTGCAGGCTCTGCCTGTGACATCAGTGGGCAACACATGGGAGACACCCAGCCCACAGAGGGCAGGCTGCTCAGGACGCGTCAGGAAGTGCAGCAGTGTCAGGGTGGGGGAGGAAGCACAGGTGGGCTGGAGGTTAGAGAAGCCGTTAGAAAATGAGAGCCAGGCTGAGACCTGGAAAGCACAGAGCTGGCGGGGTGGTGGCTGGCCTGGGAGGGGGCGGGAGGGAAACACTTCCCAGACCTCCTGGATCCACAGGACATGTGTGCTTAGAAGTCCACCGGTGTTGTGTCCAGAAGGAGACAGTTCTGGGTCAGGGTGCTGCCTCTCCGGTGCCAGGACCACACCCACGTTCCACCATACTGAATTGAAATAGTCTTCAGTATAAATTGTGAAAGTTAAAATGAGTTAACTAAATACAAAACTTAGCAGTTTTGTAGACGTTTTAAATAGTCTCAGGTGTTCTTGTTTCCTTTGTTTTGCCATAAAGAGCAGCTCCTGTGATACCTAGACACCACACTGTGGAGAGGCATAATTAATCTGTTGGGTAATCAGGATGGCTTTAATGGTAGAACAATGGCTTCTTCAGTCTCAAGGTGTTGACTCTTTGGTTGCCATGTTCCCCATCCTCCAGCTTCTCCCTCAGGCCTTTCCCATCCTTCCCAGAGCTTCGTGAAAACCTTCACAGTAGTGTAATGCCCCTTCCTCAGCATGCATGAAACAGTTTAATTATAGGTAAGTTCTTATTCAGTAAATGTCTTTATTAAGTGAGTGAGTATAGAAGAAATAAATTTATACTTCTGTGTAGGCTTTCTACTCCTCTGTCTTAAAGTATTTTATTTCCATAGATCAGTTTTTAGCGTCCTTTCCCTATATAGCTCAGGTTAGCCTTGAATTTTCTAGCCTCCTGTCCCTGCCTTCCTAGGTTTGCTTTGTTCTAGGTGTTTTTAGGAAGTACATTTTTAAGCCTGCTGTGGTGGAACAGGCCTTTAATCCCAGCAGTAGGGAGGCAGAGAGACTGGGAGATCTCTGTGAATTTCTGGTCAGCCTGGTCTACGGACTGAGTTCCAGGCAAGACAGTCCAGTGTCTGGTGACCGTGTCTCATCCCCAGCGTCCTCTGCGCCAAAGTACAGTTTTAGCTTGCTCACAGTGAACGTGCTTAGATAGGAACTACAGTACCATATTTCAATCCATGGATGTGATGTGCAGTCAGGTTGAGCTAGTCGGCATATCAGTCACCTCAGATGTTTGCTGTTTCCTTGACCTGGGAGCCCTCGGGATCTCTGCTTCCTTCAAGGTGTTTGTGAGCGAAAGCAAGTGCCTCACTTTCCCGTGTGCGCTGCTGGCGTCTGATGTTATTGTGTGATTGCAGGTACTCTGTTCCACCTGAGCATGGGAAACGCCTGGAGCGGCTTGCCAAAGGTACTGTGTCCCCTCCAGGTACAGCACAGCCTTCTCCCTCTCTAGCTCCCTGCTCGGAGATGTTCATTCTCTGTGCTCACACGGCTTGTGACCTTGCACGGGCCTGCAGGTGTGGTGGGGTGTGTGAACTCAGCTGCCAGATCACATGCCTTAGTGGGGTGGGTGCAGTCTGAGCTGTCCCTCTTCTGCCTGTGAAAACCATGGTCCTTTTCCTACTCTGTCTCCAACCCTCTAAACCTCAACTAGGAAGAGACTTGGTCAGCTTCTCCTAAGTTTCAAATGTGAAAGCCTGGATTGAGTCGTTGTGTGTATGTGTGTGTGTGTGTGTGTGTGTGTGTGGTGTGGTGGTGTATGTGTGTGTGTGTCTGTCTGTGTGTGTTTAGGTTCTTTCGTGTGGACTTTGATAGGTTTGTGCTCTAGCGTCTTTCCTATTTCAAGAGATTCTGGGTAGATGAGCTCCCTTCGAAAGGCTGGGTGTGCAGGCTCAGTATTAGGGCCTAATACTAAGAGAAGGTCTAAGTAGTTCTCAGCTCTCTAAGAGCAGAGGCAGCTTGAGTCTGATTACCCAGGTAACACTTCCCATGGGAGAGTTGAAGGCTCACCACAGGGCTTAGGCTTCTTGTAACTGGAGCAGCATTAGCACCCTCTTTTTTTTTTTTTTTTTTTGCCTTTCATCTCAGCAGAGCTACGCAGTGACAGTCCCCACTCTCCACCCCCCAAAAAAGTTTTTGTTTTTGTTACTGTAATTTTAATTTGCTTGCTTGAGTGTTTGTCTACTATAACTTTAATTTATATGCTTGAGTGTCTGTCTGTGTTTGTGAGTACCATTTGAGGAGGCCAGAAAAGGTTGTTGGATTTCTTGGAACCTGGGTTATAGGTGTTGTGAGCTGGCTTCCATGGTGCTGGGAACCAAACTCAGGCCCTCTGGAAGAGCAGTAAATGCCCCTAACTGTTGAGCCATGTCTCCAGTCCCTCTTAGCATCACTTCGGTGAGGTGACTGACCTTGTCACCCCTGAGATCTACAGATGGGAAGTGACCCCAGGATCACGGAGCTTGGGCAGAACTTCTTTAACTTAGACCTACCATCCTTTCGACAGGCTTTTTCCCAGGAAGTGCTCAAAGCTGTGAGGCTTTCCTCCGCCACAAGATGACCCTGATTTCCCCATTAATGCTGAAGAAGTATGGCATTCCCTTTGACAAGGTGAGCTGGCTGTGGTCCCCACAGAAGGCTTACACAGAAGCACCCCTTCCGGTGTTTGTTGGGCAGTTTTGCAGTCTATTGTTCCTGTCTCTAGGGTGGAGCTTGACAGCAGGTGGCTAATGTGCTCTCCTGGTGCTGAGGGCAGGCTTTGCCTTCCACACAGGGTTGATTTGGAGGATGGTTAATTAGTCTCTTCGCATGCATGTAGTGTTAAAAGGCAGCCCAAGACCTGACAGTTTTGACTTACCCTTTGTTGATCAGGTTAAGGTAGCAAAGAAACACTCAGGAACCCAGTGTTAGGCTAGACCTCTGCCATGTGTGACAGCTGTTTCAGAGTTGCTCTTTTTCAGGTGACCCAAGAAGCTGGAGAATTTATGATTACTTTTCCGTATGGTTACCATGCTGGCTTCAACCACGGCTTCAACTGTGCTGAGTCTACCAATTTTGCCACCCGTCGGTGGATTGAGTATGGCAAGCAAGCTGTACTGGTAAGCCTACTTGACTTCTTCCAAGACACCGTGGCCAGAAGTATCTGAGTGAGGAAACTATTGTCAGAACTTTTTTTTTTTTGAACTGTTGGATGGATATTTTTGAGCAGGCTGGATGGGGCATTTCTTTTCTATCTTTTTTGTTTGTTTGTTTGTTTTTTTGAGACAGGGTTTCTCTGTAGCCCTGGCTGTCCTGGATCTGGCTTTATAAACTAGGCTGGCCTTGAGCTCACACAGAACTGCCTGCCTCTGCCTCCCTCCATAGGCCTCTCAGCTTGGATTACTTGTGTACCCTTATGGAGCTAGATCTCTCTCATGCAAAACCCTTAGGGGTTTGCTTTAATTCTAGGCAGGCAGCAGGGTCCAGACTGTTGACCGGAAATAGTAAGCTTGCCTGTTTGGTCCTGGCGTGGGTAGACGTCCAGGGCAGGCGGCTGCTCAGCATGTGGGAAGCATGTGCAGATTGTCTCTACCCATTCTCCTTAGGACCATTTGGATTTGCTTGGTAGAGCCTAGTGCTGTGCATTCTGCTTTTTGTTTATGCTGTTTCTTTTAATTTGAAGACTCTGCAGGACAATGAACCCTCAGCCTGAAAATGAAAACAGGATATATATATATTTTTTTGAGCTTCAGCATTGGCTAAAATTAGTCTATCAAATTTGGCATATATTGTACAAAATAATGCATTTCATCTGCCACGTTCTCCCCCGCCTTATCTATCTATCTATCTATCTATCTATCTATCTATCTATCTATCTATCTATTTATTTATTGTATTCTGGCTATCCTGGTAATTACTCCATAGATCAGGCTGGCCTCAAACTCACAGAGATCTGCCTGCCTGTGCCTCCCAAGTGCTGGAATTAAAGGCATGTGTCACCACTGTCATCACTGGCTCATGTCATTTTGATATATGTTAAAAACATACTTGGTTACATCGGTAATCCCCCCTGGGAGGCTAAGGCAAGCAGATCTTTGCGAGTTCGAGGCTAGCCTGGTCTACAAAGTGAGTACAGGACAGCTGAAGTTATACAGAGAAACCCTGTCTCAAATAAAACCAAACCAAAACAAAAACGTACTCGGTCATATTCCCCCCCCCCCCCATTGTCCTCTCTGTGTCTTGCCCCAGCAATGTGATTTTAAACCTTCTAATGCTTTAATGCACTAGAGGGAGCAGGTGGGACATGGGAGGGTGGAGGTGGGACATGGGAGGGTGGAGGTGGGACATGGGAGGGTGGAGCCGACCAGGCGTCCTCACTGTCGTTCTCCCGTGGCAGTGCTCGTGCAGAAAAGACATGGTGAAGATCTCCATGGACGTGTTCGTGAGGCGGTTCCAGCCAGAACGCTACAAACTTTGGAAAGCCGGGAAGGATAGCACAGTTATTGACCACACTCTGCCCACACCAGAAGCAGCTGAGTTTCTGAAGGACAGTGGACTTACCTCAAAAGCTGAGAACGAGGAGTGCCCAGAGGAGGACATGGAAGGGGTCGAGCAGGGAGAGGAGGGAGATGTGAAGAGAAGGTACTGGGCAGGCTTATGGGCGTGCTGTGGGGAAGAGGCAGCTACCACAGTTTGAATGTTCCGGGTTGTTTGTGCTGCACACAGGCAGGTCTTGGAAAAGGCTCTGGAAGCCACAGCACTGACGTGCCCAGCAGCTTCCTGCTCAGGCATGAGGGTGGTGAGCTTGTACTGTTCTCAGAGTCAGTGTTCCCCAGAATCACATAAGTGTCTTTTGGAAGAAATGTGGGAGTAGGAGCAAGACTCACCTGCTCAGGGGGAATAAGTTGCATCTGGCTTCAGCAGGGTCTGAGCCGGAGTATCTGTGTATGCTGAGGAAGGATGGGAGGGACAGTGTGGGCTGCCTGGTTTAGGCCAGGTGTCCCCCAGAAAGCCTTGTCTCAGTCCTCAGAGTGGGTGTCCATGATGGGCAGTGTGTGCGCTATTCAGATGGTGGAATGGGCGAGGAGGTGTCCAGGCAGGCCTAGCCTTCTGCTCTGCGTTGTGTGTGGCCAGCTATAAGTGCATCTGGCTGGATGGTGAATGGGTGAACATACGGGCTCTTAGAAGGTTTGCTTCCTCCTTGCAGCCTGGCCAAGCACCGAATAGGGACAAAGAGACACCGCGTCTGTCTTGAAATACCGCAGGAGGTGAGTCAGAGCGAGCTCTTCCCCAAGGAAGAACTGAGTTCTGGACAGTACGAGATGACAGAGTGCCAGGCCACCCTCGCTCCAGTGAGGCCCACCCACAGCTCCGTGCGGCAAGTTGAGGATGGCCTTCCCTTCCCAGGTAAGCTGGCAGTGCTGGTTTGTCCACAGCCCTGACTGACAGCTGCCTGTTCCTGGGTCAGTTCTGTGTTGAGTTGCAGGGTCAGTAGGAAAAAGTGAGAGCTTGGTCTGTGAGCAGACCTGTACTGGAAGATAGAAGCGTTTTGCTTGGGGACATGGTAGGGCAGCCAGACACAGAGGAAAGGAGGTGTCAGGAAGACGCCAAAGAAGGCTTCTGTGAAGATCAGGTGGGCGCATGTAGCAGGGCCATCTGAGTAAGGGAGAGCCAGAGGAGGCCTAGGGATGGGAGGCACTGTCTCCTGGGGCCCCTGGTGATTTCCTCTGAATTTGATCCCGGGTTGGGATGGATGGTCCATTGTTAGGTGAGGTGGTGTAGCGATGCTGCCATTTTATTTATTATCTACCCCATTCTTCAAAAACTCATGTATGGGGCAAAGTAATCTCAGCACTTGGGAGGCAGGACCCGCTGGATCTCTGAGAGTTTGAGGCCAGCCTAGTTTACATGCCGAGTTCCAGGCCAGCCAGGGCTACACAGTCAGAATCTGTCTCAAAAAGAAAAAACAGTAACAAAAATTTATTATTATGTGTGCTTTGCATAAATATGAGCACGTGTGTGCATTTGTGCGTGTGTGTGCATGCGCGTGCATTGCCACAGAAGAAAACTTGTTGGAGTGTGTTCTCCTTTCAGCTTTATGTGAGGTCCCAGATTGAACCTAGGTTTGCTAGGCCTTGTGCTCTTACCTGTTGAGCCATTTCACTGGCTCTATTTTATTTTTTATTCACTTTTATTTTTAATTTTTTGAGATAGGCTCTATGTATCCCTAGCTGGCCTGGAGCTCTGTAGACCAGGCTGGTCTGGAGCTCACAGAGATCTACCTGCCTCTGCCTCCCAGCTTATTGTGTTTTGAAGCAGGGTCCCACTATACAGCTCACGGTAGCTTAGAATTGGAGATCCTCTTGCTCAGGCTTGCTCCTGCCCGTTGGGATTATAGGCATGCGCTGCTGGCCCTGGTTTGTTTGCTTTTAGTCATTGTCTTGCTCTGTAACCCTGACTGGCCTTCAAACTCAAGGGCTATCCTCCTGCCGCTCAAATGCTAGGATTCTAGGCAGGCACCACCATGTCCAGCTTAGAGGTCTTAATTAGATGTAACTGTACGCTGGGAGTACAGTGTCTCAGCAGCTCAGGCTGCCTGACATTGTAGTTTGTTTACTTGGAGGCTGGAGGACCCAGGTGTGTCACAAGAGACACGGTGTGTTTGCAACAGCTACTCAGAAAGGCACTGAGTCTGGATTTCAATCGGTTTACGTCTGATGAGCATACGTCTGATGGCCGGATAGCATTGTGGACCTGTGCTTTGTGGCTTGGGAAGCTCTTAGCGGATTTCCTCTCACTTCGGCAGCCAAGCGGCTGCTGTGTGAGGGAATGGCAGCAGCCACTTGCTCATAACCCTGTTCACGTGTGAGTTGTAACACCTTATGCCCAGGATCTAGGATTAAGACCCCCGAAAATAAGTGGTAGCATCCTCACACAGCAAGGAGAGGAAGAAATTGGGGCACTGGAGGGTGAGCAGTTAGTCCTGATCACACAGTGGCCTTGTCAGTGAGAGCCAGGTCTCACTTGGAGAACTGTTAGTTGTCCTCTGCCATCCTGCTTTCCTCCGTGTTACCCACCTGCTTCGTCTTGTGTGCACCTGTGTTTCAGATTACTCTGACCCCACTGAGGTCAAATTTGAAGAGCTGAAGAATGTTAAACTAGAGGAGGATGAGGAGGAGGACGAGCCTGAGGCAGCCGCCCTGGATCTTTCTGTGAATCCCGCACCCGTAGGAGGACGCCTTGTCTTCTCTGGTCCCAAAAAGAAATCCTCTTCCAGCCTGGGCTCCAGTTCATCCCAGGATTCCATTTCTTCAGATTCCGAAACCAGTGAGTCTGTCTCTTGCCAAGGCCAAGAGAAAACAGGAGTTCTCACGGTGCACAGCTATGCCAGAGAGGACGGCGGGGCCATCACAGGAGAGCCGAGTGTGAAGAAGAAACGCAGCGCCCCCCGAAGCATCAGCGAGCAGGAGCTGGCAGAGGTAGAGGCTCTGTGCAGTGGTGTGGGAGGCCTCCGGTGGAGGAGGGGCCTGTGGGGGTGAAAGGTGTGTGGGAGGGCAGGGGAGAGGCTCCCCCCGTCTCGTCTTGAAGCTTCTGCCTGCATTGGTTGTGTCAGAGTGCCAGGTGAGATTTCCTGCCTTCCAGTTTGCTCTTCACTAGATTTTCCTTTTTCTCTCCGTGTGACTATTGCTCCAGAGGACAGCATCTTAGGAGCGGCGGCGGCAGCAGCCGGGGCCGTGCAGTGTAAACCCTAAGCTTGGTTAGATGCTCTGAGGTAGTGGCAGCCCTTCCTCTGACGCCTTGCCTAGAGACAGAAAGGTTTGAACTGCAGTGGTTGTGGCCCAGATGTTTTGAGGTTTGAGATGAGGTGGCCATCTTAGTCACTGTTCTATTGGTGTGAAAAGACACCGTGGCCAGGGCAACTCTTACAAATGCGTATAAACACTTACAAGAAAAAGCATTTAGTTGGGGGCTTGCTTGCAGTTTCAGAGGTTTAGACCTTTACCCTCACCATGGGAAGCATGGCAGCAGGCATGGCAGGCACGGCGAAGTACTTGAGCATCGTGATCTGCAGGCAGAAAGGGAGTCAAGTGGGGCTGGCATGAGCTTTTGAAACGTCAAAGCCTACCCCCAGTGAGAAGCTTCCACCAACAAGGCCGCACCCCCTAATCCTTTCAGAGAGTGGCCTCCCTGGTGACTAAGCATTCAAATATATGAGTCTATGAGGGACAATTTTAGCTAAACCATCACAGTGGCCTTTTTCACCCTAATATTCAAGGGGCGTTTTCTTAGGAATTTTCACCGCTCTGGAATCCTAGCTTGTCACTGACAGATGATCCTTTTGGAGACCGGGCGAATTCCCAAAGCTGTACTCGGAGATGTGTTTGTCTAGGCTTCCTCCTAGTTTCCACTGTTGCCAGAAGCTGGCTTTTCTTCCATTTGTAAATTGTGGTTTCTGGTAGGTCTGCCATGGGGAGAAGGCTGTGATTCGGCTGCAGCTGATTCACCTCACCCACATAACCTTATTCCCTGGCTTCGATGACTGCAGTCAGGGCAAAGTGGGCGAGCTGGGCGTGGGGGTGCACACCTGCAACCCCAGCGTTTGGGAGGTGGAGGCGGGATCAGGAGTTCATAGTCATGAACTATGAACTCAAACTCATGGCTTCGTAATGAGTTTGAGATCAGCTTGGGCCTACATTAGAGCCAGTCTTTAAGAAAACACTAGAAAGGGCCTGCTGAGATTGGTTAAGGTGGAAATGCCTGCCACCAAGCCTCAACCTGAATTCTGTTTCTGAGCCCAACCCCCAAAGTTGTTCTGAGTGTGTGCTGAGGTAAATGAGCACCCGAGTGCATGGACCTGCAGTGTCTACGTTCCCTTACCTGTACTTTTGTTGTTGGTTTGAGACAAGTTCTCACCCTGTAGCGCAGGCTGGCCTTGAGCTCAGAGAGATCTACCTGGCTCTCTTTTTTTTTTTCCCTTCATATTAACTTGTTTGGTTGGGTATCTTTGAAAAATAGGAGTGCCTGGTGAGTTTGCTGTGGTCCTTGCAGATGGGCCATGTTGACCCAGGTGTGGAAGTCCGTGGCCCAGTGTTAGTGGACGTGCTGCCGAGGCTTTCTTCTCTCAGCCTGTACCCAGCTTTCCCTAATGTTGCCTTTCACCCGTTTAAGCTTCCTCAGCTTAAAAACAAAAACCAAAAACATATTTTAAATAATATGTATGTATGTGGTCTTTGTGGTTTGTGGGTTTGTGTGTGTGAGTGCAGGTGCCTTCAGAGGCCAGAGGTGTTGGATTGCCCTGGAGCTGGGTAATAGGTAAGTGTGGACAGCCTAACGCGGGCGGGGAACTGAACTTGGCTCTGCCGTAAGAGCAGGCTGTGCTTTTAGCTGCAGAATCCTATATCCAGCACCTTGCTTTTTTGTTTATTTGCCTTTCTTTTTCTCTTTCTTTCTTTCTTTCTTTCTTTCTTTCTTTCTTTCTTTCTTTCTTT
>NW_026594311.1:2525643-2568412 GCF_907164565.1 Psammomys obesus | reverse complement strand
TTTCTTTCTTTCTTTCTTTCTTTCTTTCTTTCTTTCTTTCTTTCTTTTTTTCCTTTTTAGGATAGGATCCTTCTATATACATTTTTTTTCAAGATTTATTTGAAGGAAGGATGTTTCATACCCGCATCCCATGCCATGTGTGGGGGTCAGAGGATAACTTTCAGAAGTCAGTTCTCTCCTCCCACCCTGTTAGGGTGGGGTCTCTTACTGCTGCTGTGTCCGGGCTGTGTGGCCTGAGAACTTCCAGGTAGTCTGCCATTGCTTCCCATCTTGCCTTAGTGCTGGGGTTACAGGTGCTTGCTGCCACATCTGGCTTTTCCTGTGGGTTACTGGGATGGAACTCAAGTCAGCAGGTATGTGTGGCAAGTGCTTTTACCTGATGGGTTATCTCACTGGCCCTGGAGCCTGCTATTTGGCATAACCCAGGCACCATGGCCTTGAACTTCTTGCTCCCTGACTCCAGCTTCTGTCTCACACACAGTACCCTTTCTTTTTGAAACTCAGAAAAATCTCATTAAGGTTCTCAGTAAGTTGCATAGGCTGACCTGGAACTCGCTCTGAAGCCGTGATCTGAAGATCCTCTGTCCGTGGCTTCCTAGGCGCTGGGACTATAGCTATCACTGTCTCCCATGCCTCTTGTCTTTATTTTTTTTTTTTTCTTTCTTTCAGTTTTTCATTCTGTGAGTGACTTTGTAAATATTTGTGGACATGTGTGTGCCATTTCATACTTCTGGAAGTGAGTGGACAGCTTTTGGGAATCAGTTCTCTTCTTCTACTACGTAGATCTGGTGGAGCAAGCTCACAGGTTGTCAGTCTCAGTGGCTAGAGCCCCTGCCCTCCCTCCTCTCATCTTTAGTGCCCATATAATTCTCTTCACTTCCTCTGAGTGTCAGGCTCAGTTTCTGTAGACTCCCTCCATGCAGCTCAGAGTGGTTGCAGGTAATGAATTAATAACCACCATGCTTCCTTCTCGATGCCTTGCTCGCTGCTCGCCGTGACCCTCAGTGCAGCGCCCTGAGAACGCTTCTCAGCTTGGAAACCATCTTAGCCCTTGCAGCTGCCACCTTGTCTTCACAAGCTCTTAGGTGCCAACCTGCCCTGCTGTGGCCTGGCAGGTCACTCTTTCCTGGGCTTGCAGAATCCTGACGCTTGCCTTCAATTGTAGTCCAACTGTAGCTAGCAAACAGCAAAGATATAATGGATACTAAATATTTTATGAACATTGTTCAGTCCATTACTGTAAATTAATTTTACTGGAGTTTTTTTGGTGTGATTTTTTATTTTTATTCTGGAGAGCCTGCAGCGAGGCAATAAATACTAGTCATCCTTTTTCTTCCTATACTTGATATCAGTTAACATGATGGATGAGAAAATTGGGCAGATAAGGCTTAAAAGTCATTTTGTTATTAGTTAATATGATTGAACAAAGTGACTTATTTTTTCTTTTAGCCTGTGAGCAAATGGTCCTGCTTCTCTTTTATGTTGACACAGTTGGGATGGCCGAGGGACAGACAGTCCGGGATGTCTGACCCCAGGCAGGGAGAAAGCATTGCCCAAGCTCTCACATAGTGAGCTTGCAGACTAGCATGGACTCCCCTTGCGGAAGGCAGATTGCAGCTCTCTGATGCATCCTGAGCATTCACGGCATGGCCAGCAGCCAAGATGCCTTCGCCATGGTAATCCACAGAGTGGGGAGGCTTCTCTTAAGATGCCTCTCAGTCCTGTTGGAAAGGTGAAGGTGTTCAGCTTCCTTTTCATTTCTTTGCAGGTTCTCATTCGTAGTAATTCTTCTCTGTGCTCTATCAGTGTGTGCTGGTGGCTTTGAGCTACTTAAGTTCTCCAAAAAGGTCTTGTCTGAGCTGCCTGCTTGCTCATCTGTGTAGTCGTGAGGGCCTGTGTTCTGTGGGCCAGGACTGCCTCCCGGGACCTTCTTGAGAACTGTAAGTGTGGACAAATAGGGGCGTATAGTTTCAGCACTGGATGATGATGGTGATAATAGCTCCCATTGAAAGAGATGGCAGCCTAGCCTGTCAGGCGGAGCTGGAGCAGTTCAGGATGGCTGTAGAAAAGGAGGTTTTTTGGCTCAGCCTTGAAATTTGTAGAAGTACACCAGGTAGGCAGAATACAATTGGAACGAGTCTGGGAGAGCAGTCTTGTTCATGGTTCTGAGAGCCCACACCAAGGTGTGCCTGTGGGCTGGAATTCCATGCTACACTCTGAAATGCCCCACAACGGAACATAAGTGCTGAGGGAGCTTGTGCGCGTCTGGCGTGCAGATCTGACCTCACGCTCTCTGGGCGTGCTTCTTCATGCTGCTTTTACTACATGAAACTCAGATGCCGGGTACCTTTTTTCTTTAATATTTTCATTTTCTTTTGGGTTTCACTGTGTATCACTGGCTAGCCTGGAACTCACTATGTAGACCAGGTTATCCCGTCTCTGCCTCCCCAGTGCTGAGATTAAAGGAATGTGCTACCAAGCCCAAAAAACCAAAACCAAAACAAACAAAAAAAAAAAGGAAGAAAGAAAAAAAAAGCTCCTTGGGAACCTGTCCCTTTGGTTGGGGGGGTAGTGAGAATGGAGCTGAACTGTGGTAACAGGGTGGGGCAGGAGAAGCACCTGAGTCTCTGGGAGGTGGGGACCCAGGGCTGGGAGGCAGGATGGCCAACGCATAGCATGGCTCAGGCAACTTAGCTTGATATCCTGGAGTGGCAAGGGCACCACCTGTGGAAAACAGAGATTCTGAGAAAGCTGAAGGGGTGCTGAGTGTTTGGTTAGTGAGTTCAGGTCAAGGCATGCCCAAGTGTCATCCGCTTTTGAGGTAGGCAGAAGAGGTTGTTAGAGGGCAAGTGATAGCATGGTGGAGGTAGATGGTGAAGGGCGGGGACACAGCACCACATGGGACACAGGATAAGAAGGATCAGCGAGAGGTCAGATCCAGTTAGAGTAGTGCATTCAGCTCCAGGAGGTGAGGATTCAAGGGTTCAGGCCTCCGGGATGTGGCCAAGTGTGTCTTGAATCAAGTGGGGGAAGGGGAAGAGGATGGGAAGAGCGGTTGGATCCGGGGTTGAGGCATGGCCCATTCGGCACTTGCGGGGGAGGGATTGGATCCTGGGGGTTGGCCAGAAGTGGGTATCACAACACAGGTGGAAGCACTGGGAGGGCACAGCTACACATACGGCTTTTATTTCGTTTTTTAAATATAATGAAACATAATGACAGATTTGCCATTTCAGCTCTGTTTTCAGTGTCCTGTTTAGTAAATGTTTTTGGAATGGGAGGAGACAGGAGCTGTCTTGAGGGTCTTTGGAATAGGAATCTTCCTAAGTGTGACCGTGCCCTCGCCAGAAGCTGCTTCTGGAAACTTCTTCCTCTGTATTGAGTTATTATTTTCCTTGGAAGCCCTGCAGGTATCAGGCTAGAAAGGAAGATAAGACATCAAAGCTGGCCTCATCTGCACTCACGGTCCCTTCTAGCACTAGCACCGTCCTCAGAGCTTGGCCCATGAGCCTTCAGTACATGTAGAAAGAGTGGTTGAAGGTCAGGCTTGTTTTAGTGACAAGCCAGCGTGGAGGCTGGCTAGGTTGTCATGGAGGCCCAGCATTTTTGCACATCCCCAAAGATCTGACAGCAGTCTGTGTATGTGGAAATGTCAGGGTTCCTGAGAGCACTGTGCGTCTCAGGTACTCACACCCCCTCCCCCTGGTGTTCGCCAGCTCTAATTGGGCCACTTGCTTCACTTCAGTGTGTATGCTGACATCTACATCCAGGCTCTGTCCAGAGCCATCTCCTAAGCTGGTTTTGGTGACAGTGCCCTGTGGAAGCACCAGAGCAGTGGGAGTCCCCTGTTCAGACGAGGCTTCTGTGCCGAACAAGCCTCCCTGGCAGCCTTGGCTACAGCTCTGTGTGCCACATGTTAGAAGAGGAGACAGAAATTTCTAGAACCTGGGCCCCACCCAGCTTGAGTGCAGGCCGGGGCCTGGGGCATTCTGCAGAAGGCTCCGGACTGCTCCTTGGTGCTGTGGCTGTATGCGCCTCAGTGATTACATTCATCACGCCCAGATCATCTGGGATAGTCCTGTTTTACAGTCACCTAATTATCAATCCTTTAAAAAATTTATTTAGTTTGATTTTATGTACATCGGTGTCTTGTGTGCATGTATGTCCACATGAGGGTGTCAGGTCTGGAGCGGTAGTTACAGACAGGTTGTGAGCTGTCTTGTGGGTCCTCTGGAAGAGTCTGCTCCTAACTGCCGAGCCATCTCTCCAGCCCCTGATTATCAACCTTAGTTCTCCTTTATTATATTAACCTAACGTTCATGGGCTTCGTCTGGCCATGTGTCTTACTGTCTCCATTTTACCGGCTTCTCTTCTGGCTGTAGACCATGCTTAGGTGGCCCATCCTAGAGGCCACTCCCTTCTCATACTAATCTTACTTCTCTTGCTCCTCTCAAAGACTTTGGGCTGAGGTGTGATTTAGCTGGTTCCTACTAGGTTCCTACTACCTTCAGGGTGAGCAGACAGCAAGTCTAGACACCTGCTCTGTCAGCAGGGCGCCTCCCCCTCATGAAGCCCTCCCAGCCCTGTGCCACTCCAGTCCTGCAGAGCCTTCTCAGCTGTGTGGGACTCCTCCCTTGTCTGTGGCCAAAGCACCTTGCTCTCTTCTCTCTGTCCTACTACTGAAAGCCTACTCCTCGGGCTTGAAGCTCCTCAAGGTTGTAGCTCTGTGGTTTTGGGTTTCCTTTAAGTTGGGCGTCCACTGTCCTGACCAGGCTGACCTCTGACTTGTGGCTTTGAGTGATCTTTTTCCCTTAGCCTCTCAAGGAGGATGACAAGTACATGCCACAGAACATAGCCGTGGTCTTAGGTTTGAAGCTGGCGCCCAGGAGTCTCAGACGCACAGTCCCTGCCCTGACTGCTCTGCATTGCTTAATTCCACACTTCCAGGGTCAACAAGGAAGGCTGCTACATCTGCATTGCACCGAACTCTGTGGTCAAGTTTGTTGTCACTGTCGTTATGCACAGGAGTATCTCAGCCGCCTGTCACTGTGCTGATCAGTTTAGAGTCTTTATGATTTCTGGCTTTATTCTCATTGCCTCCCTGCCACATGCCAGGGGTAAGCCTGTTACCTAGGTGTGGTCGTAATAGGGAGTACCAGAATGTTGTGAATGTTATGATGAATTATAAATTTAATTTATAATGATTTTTGCCTTTATTAAAAATGTACAGATTTACATCATTCACAGGGGAATAAATAGTATTTTAAAAATTAGACTACAATTATCTAAAAAAGTGAAATTCGGTGCTGGAGGGATGACTCTGTGATTAAGAACACTGGCTACTCTTGCAGAGGACCAGGTTCAATTCCCAGCGCCCATAATGGTGGCTTACAACCATCTGTAAATTCATTTCCAGAGCATCTCATGCCCTCTTCTGACCTGGGTATCCGGAGGGAATGTGTACCAGGCAGGACTGTCATGCACAGACATAAATGCAGCAAACACTCATATGCGTAAAACAAAATACGTAAATATTAAAAAACGAATGCAGTCTTACTCATTTGAAAACTGTGACTCACGGGACAGGGGATGTGAGAGCTCTGTGTAAACACATGTAGTGAGTGTTATGTCCCTGTGTAACCCTGACACTTAGGTCGGCCTCAGCTACACAGTGAGTTTAAGGCCAGCCTGTTTAAGGGCTGGGCTTGTCTCCTGTGCTAAACAAAACAAAGATCCAGAAAGAAGCAAGTGTATCAAAGGGAAAGCTGTTTGGGTAGAAAGGAGGTGACACCCAGAGCCCTTCCTGTTCACCATGGTGGCTGTTGGGACTCTGCTCACACACATTGTTCGCTCTCTGATGCACAGGGCTAAGCCTGGCCTGCACGGAGCAGGCGCAGTGCCGCCAGACTGCGCCATGGTGTCCGTTGTACTTTGGGTGTACTGTGTGGTTGGGGTCTGTTTGGAAGACTGGTTGTGTGTCAGTTGTAAGGCCTACCAGACATCCTCACTCTTTGCCTCTTTCCTGTAGGTTCCATGCATCTTCCGTAGGGAGACTAGATCCTGCCCCGTCAGTCCATTGCTCCACACCTCCTCCATTCCTGAGAGGCCTTTGCACATCAAAGGTGCCCAGTCCACATTTGTTGAATGGACGGTCTCATGTACACTGTGACCTATTGGTAAACTTGCGTTGCAGGACAGGCTGTCTCTGCCTGAATGTAGCCTGTATAGAGCTATTTCCTCTTGAGCTCTCAAGTACTGTGCTGAGATGCTCTGTGTTCCGTGGGCCCAGGACACCTCTAAGGCCGCCTTGCAGTGCTACCACTTTTCTGTAGACCCACTTTTCTGTAGATCTGTAGTTAGTCAGTGATGCAAAGTGGCCGACTCGTAGGCCTCATTTCCTCGCTTAATGGTTTTGCCAAGTCCGTGTCTCGTAATGTCAGTATAAGCAATTTCTAAGTATGTTGATTAAAAAGAAACTCATGGAGTATTAGTCAGTGCTGAACAGCTTATACCTAATTATGTTTCTTCAGGCATGATGCAAATGCGGTGTTAAATTAGCCTGCCTTTAGCAGGGCAGAAGGCAGACACATTCTGTCCTTGTTGGTGCCCTTTCTTAGAAAAGAGGAAGCTTAGCTCACCCAGTTTATTAGCAGTGGCCACGGGAGCCCAGCCCTACCGGGGGGAAGCGGGAGTTAGAGCTGGTCTGCTCTCCTTGCAATGGCTTTGGAGCCCCCATCCCTTTGTGTTCTAGGTTCTCAGTATGATGGTCCTGCTGCCTAGCACATGAAACAGATGCTGACTCCCATGAAAGGGGCGCTTTGGCTCCTCTGATGTCCCGATGTGTTTCATGGCAGGGACCTTAAAGTAGGGGAGTCCCTGGCTTCTCCTAGTTCAGGCAGCTTCTGAGAAAGTTAGGAAGCAAGACATAAACAGATTTTTGCCTACAAATTTGAAGTATGCTCGTGTAGTCTAGTTTGCATGGCACTATGGCTTATACTTTTCTTTTTTTAAAGATTATTTACTTATTATGTATGCAATGTTCTGTCTGCATGTACCCCTGCACTCCAGAAGAGGGCACCAGATTTCAGTATAGATGGTTGTGAGCCACCATGTGGTTGCTGGGAATTGAACTCAGGACCTCTAGAAGAGCAGCCAGTGCTCTTAACCTCTGAGCCATCTCTCCAGCCCAGGCATATAGTTTTCTGAGACATGTTTTTTAATTTAATTTTATGTGTGTGTTTGGCCTTCACACACACCTGTGAACCACGTGTGTACAGTACCTGAGAAGTACAGCAGGGGGTGTTGAATTCCCTGGAGAGAAAGCTGCCATGTAGGTGTCAGGAACAGAACCAGGGGCCTCTGGAAGAGCAGACAGAGCTTTGAACCATCTCTTAAGCATCTCTGAAGCATCTCCCCAGCCCCCAGATTGATTTCTTCTTTTGTATGTGTTCAGTTTTACATTTCTTTGTTGCCTGTGTCCCTCTTGTTCCCCCCCCCTCCCCCCCGGTTGTCTCACATTCCCTTCCATTCCTTTTTTGGGAGTGTAACGCCTGCTGCCTTTGAAATCACAAGCCTCAGCCTCCCGAGTGGTAAGACTCCCGGGAGTTTACCGGTGTGTGTCATCATAACTGCGTCCAGTTCCATCACCACGCTGATTTCCCGTGTTTGCTCAGGTTGCAGATGAGTACATGCTGTCTCTGGAGGAGAGTAAGAAGACCAAGGGTCGGCGCCAGCCCTTAAGCAAGCTCCCACGCCATCACCCGCTGGTGCTACAGGACTTTGGCAGCGACGACGGTGAGTTGTCTCCTCTCTCCACTAGAAGGGAGGCAGCCCCCACAGTGAGCCTTGCTGTCGCGGGGCGTCAGAGGGCTGGGGTGAGCGTGGGCCCGTGCTCTGCTCCCAAGTGTCACAGGGCAGCTTTTCTTTTGTACGTAGTTTGCAAATGAGTTTTCACTATCAGTTCAGAACTGGTGGGCTGTATCTCATACAAGCAGAGTAATTGCTTGTAGGTTCTTTCCCTTTCTTCTGGGAGGTACAAGGCTGACTTTCCAGGATAGTAACTCTGTCTCTGATGCCAAGCTCTGTGCTGGATGTGTGCAGGTCATCAGGATGCTCACAGAGTAGTGGGGACAGCCAAAGAGATGTAGAAAAAGGATTCACATCCAAGCTGAGGGAACAGAGACGGGGATGGTAGCACAGATACAGAGGAGCTGTTATCAGCTCAGCGTGGCTCAGTTTCAAGGGTATGGCTGCAGATCGAAGTGGGCCGAGGAGCAGGGCGGGAGTGAGGCTGGGTCTATACAGCTCCTCCACTCATGGAGGCTTTTTTCGTAGGCAACCAGGGGCCATGGAAGTGTGTTTGAGGCAGGGTAGCGACACAGGTTAGCATTAGTAGGACTGCTCCTAGACCAGCTGGGAGGGATGGGCGAAGCGGAAGTAGTGAAGATTGAGCCAGCTGGACTGGACAGCAGTCTGTCGAGCTGTGAAAAAAGTCCACAGGGAGAAGGACGGTTGATGCGCTCATCCTTGTGGTTAACTCTTTTAGTTGGGCCTCGGAAACCCAGGTTTAGTGGATAGAGGGCATTAATGTGGGAAGACAGATGTGTTTGGTAGGATGATTTTTAAATGAAGGAGAAGGTGAGCAGAGGCAGGAGATAAGGGGACAGAGGAGCAGAGGAGCCTGGGAAGGAGACAGGAAAGGGAACTAAGTGAGCTATGCAAGGAGAAGTGGGAAGTGTGGCTTTGAAGCTCATCTTGAAAACAGCAGGAACTGGTCGCCCTGGGTAGGAGGAGCAGGAGGAGGATGCCAGGCCTCAGTAGGTGCTGGATGCTGCACACTTGGCTGACCCCACTGCTGAGCCCTCTGCTGCTCTCTTCCCTCCTGTGAGGTGCTGTCATAGCTCATCTCTCAGCTTTCCTTTTAGAAAGTATGTGACAACCTGGGTTGGGGACCCAAGATTGGCCAGACCCTGAGTCAGGTCCTAGCCGTTCCTCTGAGCTTGCACTCCAGCCCAGCCAAGGGCTTCTGCCTGTGTGTGATTTCCCACAGTGCTTTAAAATGACACACACCAGCTGGCAACAGTGGTGCACCCCCCGGGAGGCAGAGGCAGGAGGATCTCTCTGAGTTCCAGGCCAGCCTGATCTCCAGAGCAAGTTCCAGGATAGCCAGAGCTACACAGATATAAATACATAAATAAACAAAAACAAAAACAAAACCCTGTCTCAAAAAATAATAATAAAAAATAAACCAAAAGACCCAGATTGTAGAAAACTATAAAACAAACCCAAAAAAACCCAAAAGTATTCAAGAAGGAAAAGAAAAATTACCCTTATGCACGTGAATACTAAGTACAGACCCTTCTAGGCATGCATAAATTTTGTCTGAGTGTGTCTTCTTGAAATAACTGGTACCATCTCCCTCAATGTCTTGTAATAAGTAGTGTTCGGTTACGGGAAGGTGAAGGGCCGGGCTGTGTTAGCTGTTATCAGAATGTTTGCTTTGAGTTTGCCTGCTTGCTTTCCGCTAGTGCGTTATTGAGACAGGGCGCAGTATGGCCCAGGCTGGCCTTGTGTTCCTGATCCCCTTGCCTCCACTTTTCAGGTGCTGGGGTTACGGGTATGTGTTATCACACCCTGCTCTAGCAGCTTTGGCTTTTCATGGAAACCATGAGAGTGTAATGTGGTTATCTGGTCAATTCACTGTTTCCTTTTTTTTTTTTAAAGACAGGTTTTCTCTGTGTAGCCTTGGTGTTTCTTTTTTTTTTTTTTTTTTAAAAAAAAACTTTTGTGGAACTAATAGAGAACCTTGACATGTTAGACAAGCATGTACTGCTGACCAGTATCCCTAGCCCTCTTTTTACTTAAAAGAACTGTTTACTTATTTTATGTGAGTGTTTTGCCTGCATATATGTCTATACCGTGTGTATGGATACATACCCACAGAAGAGGGCATTGGCTCCCCTGGTCCTGGAGTTACAGATGGTTGTGAGCAGCCTGGAGAGGCAGATGGAACATAGGTCCTCTGGAAGAGCAGCCATTGCTCTCAACTGATAGACAATTCCTCCAGCTCCTTTTTTTATTTTTTTTTCACTTTCTGTTTTGAGACAAGGTCTCACCACATTTTCTAGGCTGGCTGCAAACTTTGGTTCAGCAGCTCAGCCTATTCCTTCACATGGGTGTACCAGCAAGCCTCTTCTGAGGATTGTCCCTAAATAAACAGCTGTTAATCTTGTTTTCACCCCCGGGGCAGTAGTTCCCTAATAGCCTTAGTCCAGCTTTGCCTTGTCTTTCCTGGTTTGACCTAAGAATGTATTCGTTAGGGTTTTCCCCTCTAACTTAATATAAACCAGACAAAGGTTATGCATTACACTTAGAGCTCTTAGTCTAATAAAGTCTATTGTTAGTCTTATATAGCCTGTTCCACAGCCCCACGCCCCCTTATTTTTCTTTTTTAGAAACAGGCTTGGCTTTGCAGTCAAACTGGGTTTGAATTCTTGATTCCCCTCCCTCAGCCTCACAAGGACTGGAATTACAAGCTTATACCACCATGCTCTATTTATCCAACTTTTTTGTTTTGTTTTTCCAGGCAGGGATTCTCTTGTGTAGCCCTGGCCATCCTCAAATTCAGAGATCCACCTACCTCTGCCTCGTGAGTGCTGGGTTAAAGACCTGCACCATTGGCCCTCCTCCGACTTTTGTTGTTGTTGTTTTTAGACATTTTATCTGAAGTATAGCATTTGTAGTGAAATGCACGTGTCATGACTGTAAAGCTCTGTGAAGCTTTACGTATGTAAACTGTTAACATTTTGATTTCCTGCAGTTTTCACATAGCACAGTGAAAGTGCCCCCTTGGCATTCAGTACTCACATGTGCAATGACTTGGCCACTTTGTCTTTGTAAGTAGAACAGATGTTACTATGTGAACACTGGGGCCGAGAGCTTGTCTATTTCTGTCTCTTCTGTACTATCTTGGTCCCTCATGTTTGGGTCAGGCTTTCTCGCTCCAGTCTGAACCGTGGGGCTCGGGAAGGCTGATTTGGTTTGTTTGCATTGACCTCCTTACGCTACAGTGGCCCTTCACTGGGGCTGTACACAGTGGCAGCTGCCAGTTCCTTTAGATTAAACGTGACAATGACGGTGGAGGAGGAGGGTTATCTGCATTGTTCTAGAATTGCCTGGAGTGATCAAAGGGGCACCTAATGCAGGGGCACCACCACAGCTTACTCTAGTCTGTTTTGTAGGGATCTGGAGGCCTCTGGAGGACGGGGCGCTTTTGTCTTAGCCAGTGTCACTGTGGTGGATTGCAGGAGCTCACAGTCCCTCAGGCAGTGTCCTCACGGCAACACCTGATGGTGGTACTGTCAAGCCAGTGTCCTGTCAGACAGCGAACCCTTGGCCCGGGAGGATGCAGCACCGGGGGTTTCTCCTCCCCGCATGCAGCCGTAGCTCCTACAGGCTCGAGCCGCCATGCCTGTTTGTTGCAGCACTCTGTCCTCTCCCAGCATTGCTAAGGTCTCCCCTGCTGCCCGACTTTGTGTGTGCCAGGGACCAGTGGGCTTAGCACCTCTATTGCTTTCTGAGATTTGAGTTGTTTTCCATTCTGCAGCGAGTCTCACTCTTCTGGGAAGATGTGCCCAGAGAGACTTTTCCTGGATTATGTTTAAGGGTGCCTGAGTTGGGGGGTCTGCTGCTCAGCACACTGAAGAGAGATGAGGAGCCTGAGGGTCCTGAGGAGGGCTGGCCAGTTCAGGTTTTATGGCACTTGCTGATCTCTGGGGTCATCATTTCTCTCCCTCACCCCTGTCCTCTAAAAATGCAATAGCAGTTTTTCTCTCCTGGCTGATTGGATTATGCCTGCAGGCTCTCTGCCCACCAGCTCCGGTTGAAAGGTGACACAGACATTTTGTGGCCAGGAAGAAGATTCATCCTCTGAGATATTAGGGAGTCCTTCCCTAAACAGTCAGCTCCCTTGCCCCCCTGGACTTTTCACAGTGCAGGAAAGTCCTGACCAAGGGCCATGATGTAACATATTTGAAGCTTTACCAGTTCTCTGTTTTTTCCTCCCTATTTCCCCAGCAGAACTGAAGGGAAAGCCCAAAGGGGAAAGGACTTAAAATGCTGGCATTTTGGAGGCAGCAAATAGCATAGTTTCTGGCAGGCTGGTGCTTTATTTTCTGCCCTTGCAGAGGGCAGAGGGCTGAATGTAGCAGCTGTTTCAGGGAACAGAGTGGGATGATCGCCTGAAACATGAGGAAGAATAGAGACCCTGAGTCAGTCTGATCAGAAAAAGCAGTACAAACGGCCATTCCTATTCCCCTTCCCCCAGCTCACATCCTAGCTAAGTCATCAGCCTTAATGGAGTCTGTTGGCAACTGTTCTGCCCGTGCCTTTTATCACCCTCTGGAACCTTGAGTTTAGTGCTAACCTGGGACCAGGAGTGCTGGCTGAGCCCATCTTCTGTAGACAGACCTCCCAAGTGCAGGCTGGTGCTAACTCATGTTCCTGTTTCCTCTTCTAGAGACTTCTGAACAACTGACCCCTGAGGAAGAGGCTGAGGAGACAGAGGCATGGGCCAAGCCTCTGAGCCAGCTATGGCAGAACCGACCCCCGAACTTTGAGGCCGAAAAGGAGTTCAATGAGATCATGGCCCAACAGGCCCCTCACTGTGCTGTCTGTATGATCTTCCAGACCTATCATCAGGTGAGTGTGCTCTGCTGCTGCCAGGCATCCAAGACCAGCAATCAGAGGAAGCTGGGTTTAATTATGGCGCAAGGCTTGTCACTGCTTGTCTTTAGGGGGCCTTTTCCTCCAGCATCCTCTCTGTCAGTGCTTCGGTGAGACTCTGACAGGCAGACAGCCCTCAAGAATGGTTTTCTCTGGTAACCCGTGCACATGGGCCTTGCTGTTTGCAGAGCATAATGTTTCTTCCTGTCCTCCTAGCTGGAGCTTTTCTGCCTGGTGCCATGCAGTCCTGGTCAGTTGGGTACAAGAATGCAGTTTCTTTCCTATTTGAAATCAGCCCTGGGTGGAGAGCCAGGTCCTCTCATGCCATCTTCTTCCTTCCCTTTGTCCTAGAGAGTGCTGATTGACCAGAGGGCATCTGGGGGCAGGGGAGGAGGCAAGGCAGAGTGTCCGACACAGCGAAGGCTGGGCTCAACTGTGGCCTTCCAATGCTGGGACACTGATGACCTCACCATCGTGGGTCACTATGGTTCAAGCTCTAGGTCAGGCAGGAATTCACAGCAGCAGGTGCTGGCTAACCAACTCCGGCTTGGATGGGTCCTGTGCAGGGCGGGAGTGGGTAAGCAATTTCCTGTGGTGGTTACAGTGGCATGGCTGCCCTGAGCTTGGCAAGGCCCCAGGCTCATGCTTGCAGAAGGGTGGAACCTAGACCCACATACTGGATCAACAACCCACTACTTCTTTTGTAGTAACAGAAAGCAAAAGCAAAGAACTATTTGTGCCTTTGTTTCTGAGGGATGTGACTGGCCTGATTGTTGCGGTCAGCAGATCTGCTAGGTGGGGGCCAGAGCTCCTTGAGTGGCATAGGCTCAGAGGGTGACATGCTTCCAGGCCCTGTCCTTGGAATGGGGATAATAATGGTGCCATCCAGCGGCAGAACCAGAGGATATTTGTAGTGAGTGTAGCTTGCCAAGGGCAGTATGTAACATAATGTTCTTAGAGAGGCTGCGAGCCAGGAATCCCAGGTGGGGTTGCAGCCATGTGACAGCGCCACAGTTGAGGTGACCTGCTGACATGGCCCATCGGAGGCAGGCAGTGCTGGCCCATTAGAAGCAGATAATCTGGGTGCTGGCTCCGAGTGGGGCCGCCATGTGGTGTAGCACCTGGGGAGCAGGCAGTACCTTGCCGCTTGTCTCAGTGCATTTTATTATCACTTGGGTTGGGAAGACGGAAATCCCAGGTGCCTCTTGCTTGCTCCCTTTCCTCAGTTGTCCCCCAGGGGCCTTTGTTTGATGCTGCTGTGAGAAATTGAATTTGAGTCATTAGAGGTAACTTCAATTAGTAGCTTCAGGATAATGGCTGTGCACCCGGGAGCTATCACTGCAGTCACACGAGTAAGAGGCCCAGCTCTCTGCTGACGGAGCGGGTGGCGGGCTGGAGCGGAAGCCTGCGCTCACTGTGCTGTGCTCACTCTCTGCCATTTGCTTAGGTGGAATTTGGAAGCTTTACTAGTCAGAACTGTGGGAATGCTTCCGAACCAGCCACTCAGACTCAGAGGACCAAGCCATTGATCCCCGAAATGTGCTTTACCACAACTGGCTGCAGCACAGACATCAACCTGTCCACCCCTTACCTGGAGGAGGATGGCACCAGCATGCTAGTGTCCTGCAAGAAGTGCAGTGTGCGGGTCCATGCCAGTGAGTGCCTCTCCCGTCCCTCTCATGCTCCCTCGTCCCAGTAGCCTGGGACACTCCCTGTTTTCTGGAAGTTGTTTGTCACCTGTTGGCCTCCCCGGTCTCCTGCCGCAAAGGATGCTTATGCATTCTTTGGAAGTTGAGGCTGGTGGATGAGAGGCTCCAAAATCTATTCCTGTCAACTCTGGGGTCCGCTGGGTTGTGGGTAGCTGGAGATTAGTCCCTGGCTACTTACGAGGAAGATGTGCCAGTGAATGCAGTTTCTGACTTTCCTGGGTACTGGACCCTACTGTGTGGCTGAGCCCGGAGGACTCTGCCCAGAATTCAGGGATTTCTGTAGGATTTACCGTCTTTGGGAATGTTCTCTGTGGAAGAGTATTGTTCATCCACATTCTGACTCCAGCCCCTGGGCTGGGTTTCATCCTCTCCTCCTGATGTTCTTACTAGGTTGCTATGGGGTGCCCCCTGCAAAGGCTTCTGAAGAATGGATGTGTTCCCGATGCTCAGCCAATGCCCTGGAGGAAGTAAGTATTCCCGTGCTCTTCCCATCTTCTCCAGAAGACTGGCGTGGCTGAGGGGCTAGCCTCTTTCCAACTATGGACATAGTTTATGCCGACAGCAGTTGGCTTAAAATTTGGTACTCCATGGTGTCAGAGTAGATCTGTAAAGTTCTGCTAGTGCGTGGGGGAAGACCACAGGAGAGCTGTCTCTCTCCTGTGGAGTAGCCATCACTTCCTTTGAAGAATTCAGCTCTGGGTTTGGAGTCTCAGAATGGCGCTCAAGTGATTTGTTATGCAGACCTGATTATGCATTATGGCTTGTCTCTTACCAGGGAGTCTGACTACAGGACTTCTATCCAAAGGCCTACCTGCCATTGCACTATTTTCTGGTGGAGGGTAGTTTTCCGTAGGAAGTCGCGAGAGGGCAGATTGTATGGTAATGAATTGTTGGTAATCATTTTCCCTCTCCTTTCCGGGCAGGACTGCTGTTTATGTTCATTGCGTGGAGGGGCCCTGCAGAGAGCAAACGATGACAGGTGAGTTTCTGAGACGTTCGTGATGCCCAGGCCCAGTCCTAAAGTACATGCCTAGTGCTGTGAGAGCAGTGGCTTCTCCGGAGAGAGTGGTAAGGACTTGGGCAGCACATGGCATGAGACTGTGCTAGAAGGAGCAAAACTTCTAACAAGCAGCCCAGACTGCCTGTCTCACTTCATTCTTTTCCTCAGAGGCATCAGCGGCTTTTTTGCTTTTCAAGGCAGGGTCTCTGGTTGTAAAACTCACTCTGTAGACCAGGCTGGCCTTGAACTCAAAGAGATATGTGTGTGCATATGCCTCCCAAGTGCTGGGATTAAAGGCTTGTTACCACCACCTCCCAGCTGTAAGTAGCACCCTTCTTTGAGAGGGACTGAGAACAAATGCAGGAGAGATGATGGTCCTGTGAAAATGACACAGGCATTTTGTGGCCTTGAAGTGAGGACATTGACCTTGTTACAAAGCCTTCTTTTCTTTCTTTTCTTTTCTTTTCTTTTGCATTACTTTATTTTTTGCGTGTGAATGTTTTGGCCACACTTATATCTGTGCACTGTGTGCACAGCTTTCTACAGAGGTGGGAGGAGGCCTTTGAATCTCCTGGCACCAGAGTTACAGACAGTTTTAAGCTACTATGTGGTTTCTGGGCATTGAACCCAAGTCCTCTGGAAAAATAGCCAGTGTTCTTAACCACGAAACCATCTCTCCACCCTGTTTCTTTCTTTCAAGACAGGGTCTCCTGAAATGTCCTGTGTAGTTCCTGCTGGCATCTAACTGGTGATCCTCCTGCCTCAGCCTCCCATAGATGGGGATTACAGACAAGTATAAGCACTTTTCCACAGAGTTAACTCTCCCTGGCTAGACCTGCTGTTTAGGGAGCAGGCAAATGTCCTCTAGGGGAAACAGATGGATGCTGAGGAGAGCTTAGGCAGGCCACCCACTGTTAGCTCTATAGAAGTTTCTGGGCCTCTCAGCCATCAGAGAGCTTATTCGCATTGAGTGGTCTCTTTGTGCTGTCTCTGAGGAGGACACACAGATGTTGAGGGTTCTCTCTGGAAGGGCTTCTGTGGAGGGAGCTGCACACATGGGTTGGCAGCAGCTGGTGGTAGATAGCCTGCCTCGGAGTGAACCCATGGGCGCCCGCCTCCCCCCTCACAGGATCCCCATCATGCTGCCTGTGGTGGGTAGCTGTGTGGCTGGGCCTCACTTCTTAAAGGCAGGCTGCTGCTGCCGGTACTCATTATAACTCTGCCAGGGCAGGGCAGGGACTGGCTGGTAACATTTCCTCAGTTAAGGTGGGAATGGCTCTGCTTGAACCTCTCACCTTTGCCCTTTAATCTGTGTTCTGCCCTCTAAGGCCATAAAAACAGACCTGTTCCCATTCCCAGTATGCCTTGCCAGTAGTGCACACTATTTGGTTTCTGAGACTCTTGTAGGTTTTCATATGGGTGGAGCTGGATAGAGCCGAACACGGGCCTTGTGCACTTGACACATACTATCAGTGGAACCCCAACACCTCCTGATCTTAAGAGGTTTCACAATCTTAGGTTTCTTCACTCACGGCATGTCTGCTTCCCAAAAAAGTGTGGGGGCTGGAAAAGCCCCAAGTAGCGCTCTGTAGTTTATTGCTCTCCTGAGCCTGCCACACTGTCAGCTGAAGTTCTGCCTGGTTGCCGTGTGAGAGGGTTGACCCTGCAGTAGCCTTGGGCAGTGTGTGTGCAGTACTTGACGAGGTGGTAGAGGACACTGTCCCTCAGTGTCACCCACAGTCCTGGGACCAGGGTGACCGAGTGGCCACACTGGGTGATGCAGAAGTTCTGTCAGCAGGTCCCCAGGGCTGTGGAAAGAGGTAACCGAGCCCTTCCTCTTTTGGCAGATGGGTCCACGTTTCGTGTGCTGTGGCAATTCTAGAAGCAAGATTTGTCAACATTGCTGAAAGAAGTCCAGTGGATGTGAGCAAAATCCCTCTGCCCCGCTTCAAACTGGTAAGCCATTGTGGGCTTTTGGGGTTTGCATGGTTCCCCCACTGATGAGTCTGGAGGAGTTGAGTGCATCTCGGGTTGGCCCGGCTTGGCTCAAGGCCTTCATCCCTTGGCTTTGGTCAGTTTCACTCTCCCCCTGTGGCTAAATTACCTAATGGGGACTTTACACTGGGCACAGGTCCAGAGCAGTCCCTGGGTGCCCTCATGTATTGGGAGGGGTTGCCTCCTGATCACTTGCTTGTGTGCATTTGGGAGAGAAAACAAGAAGAGACGGACAGCCCTGCATGGAATTGTGTCCTCTCTCCTCTGTGCAGAAGTGTGTCTTTTGTAAGAAGCGAAGGAAAAGGAACGCTGGCTGCTGTGTGCAGTGTTCCCACGGCCGCTGCCCCACTGCCTTCCATGTGAGCTGTGCCCAGGCCGCGGGGGTGATGATGCAGCCTGATGACTGGCCTTTTGTCGTCTTCATCACCTGCTTTCGGCACAAGATTCCCAATTTGGAGGTGAGAGTCCTCCTGACAGGCTTCAGGATCATTCTCTCTGCGTGTTGCCAAGGTCTTGTGTCATTGCACATCCTTGATGGAAAGCGCCAATGAGTTAGCAATAAGATAAGGCCCCCCCGTCTGTCCCTTTCCTGCCGTGGCCTTCACAGTTCAGTGGTACTAAACAGGCTGGTTTCTTTCTTTGGTTTATCTGTTTCCTTGCTTGCTTCTTTCGAAACAGACTGGTTTCTTTCTTTGGCTTATCTGTTTCCTTGCTTCCCTCTCCCAGGTGAACTCCCTGAAGGCCCTTGTATTGTTAATCCTTTTCCTCACCCCAGGGCCTGGGACGTCACCGTAGCTCTGTTAGTGGTTAGCAGAGCTGATGACTGACAGTTGGACATTTCCTGCCACATAGGAGATAGTTCACAGTTCTCTCAGTGGTGACTTGGGCAGGACATGTGGGACGTGACCTATGAGAATCCTGGAGGGGCTTGGGTGGGCACAGAAGAAGGAGAAGAAACTAAGAGTATATTCACGGCCTCAGACACAGGCGAGTAAGTCCTGTAAGAACAGACATTCAAGATGGTTCTGGGAATCTGGCAGGAAGTCATGGAAGTGAGCAGCACCCACAGGTGAAGGCCCTGGACTGCCACATTTGAGTTAACGCCCCTTTGAATGAGGAGAACCTCGGGAATGTCCTGATTGGGGTTGTGTGTGTGCAGTTGTACACACACATTGGAGGGCATATGGAAATCAGGGCAGCTTTTGGGGGTCACTTCTCTCCCCTGCTGCATCGTGTACCCCAGGCCAGCTGGCCGCTGAGCTTCCAGATGTTTCTCCGGCTCCACCTTTCATCTAGAAGTGGGAGTGCCGTGGTTTTGCATGCTTGTCATGGTGGCTGGCTTTTGTTTAGTTTTTGAGACGGGGTCTCTGTAGACTTGTCTTTCTGAGAACTCAGTATACAGACCAGGCTGGCCTTGAACTCACATAGATCTACCTATCTCTGCCTCCAAAGTGCTGGGATTAAAGGTGTGCACCACCCACACTTGGCTGGCTTTTTAAATGGGCGTTCCTAGGATTGACCTCAGATCTTCAGGCTTGCGCCATAAGAGCTTTTACAGGCTGAGCCACCTCACTGGGCCTTGAGTAGTATTGTAAATGTTAACTGGCTGTCTAAGGAGAGGACTCGGGATTCAAGGACTTAGAACTTAAGGCAGAGAAGCCAGTTACTCTGGGAGTGTGAGTGGTCTGAGGTGGAAACACAGAAGCAGGCCTTTGTGCATCTTGCTCTGAGAGGCCACATAAAGCAGGTAGAGTTAATAGCTGTGGCAAACGGATGAAGAACAAGAAAGGAGGGAGGAGAGAGATATGAAAGATGTTAATAAAGCGGAGTCACCGCCACCAGTGATTGAGGGGAGCAAGGCTGCTGTTACAGAGAGGATGAAAAAAGGAAAGGAAAGATAAATTCTTGAGGTCTGTAGAGTATTGAGTTGAGGAACCAGTAGGCAGCTTGGGGTAATGATGAGAGTAAAGATTTGGCTATTACCAGCAGCTGTCAGCAGGAGAGTTCAGTCCAGTTCGCATTGGAAAATGAGCTCTGAGCATCCCTCGTATGAAGATTGGGTCGTGCTGCTCCCCAGTTACTTAATGCCCAGACTAGGGAGTCTCAGAGGAAGCCTCTCCCCGTCAGAAGCCAGAGTACAGCTGGGGAATATGCAGGCTCTCAACAGTGTGGCATGGTGAGTCAAGAAAGAACTCAGGACATAGCCAGTCAACAGTCATGTTGCCCTCTGGGGTCACAGAAAAGCCGTCGCCGATAAAGTTGGCCTTCCTTTTTGTGGGGCCAGCTGATGTTTTGAAACTGGGTTTCCCTCTGTGGCCCTTCATGCAGCCAGCTCTAACCTCAAGCCCCATTAGCTCTTGCCTCCTCCTACCTGTCTGGTTACTGAGTTGACGGGTGGGCTCCATCATGCTTTTCTTATGAAAGTGTATCTGAGACTTCAGGACAGTGGGGTGATGCTTAGCATGAGGCTTAGGCTGTGCCAGAGTCAAAGCCTGAGATAGCATCAGACTCCATTTGGTGACTGGGAAACCTGAGCTTGGTCATGGAACAAGATGGCAGATTTATCATGATCTTCGGTACTGTACCTGCAGACTGTTGGGATCATGGGATTCTGTTAGTATTTTTTTGTAATTCTCTCTTCAAATGTTTGTTCAGCATTTGCCACATGCCAGGCTCAGCTAGGAATTCAGCAGTGCACAAGACCCCAGCCCTCGTGTATTTTTTCTTTTTTTAATTATTATCATTTATTCCAATTTATTCACTTTGTATCCCGGCTGTGGCCCCCTTCCTCGTCTCCCCCCAATCCCACCCTCCCACCTTTCCTCTTCCCCATTCCCTTCCCCTAGTCCACTGATAGGGGAGGTCCTCCTCCCCTACTATCTGACCCTAGTCTATCAGGTCTCATCAGGACTGGCTGCATTGTCTTCCTCTGTGACCTGCCAAGGCTGCACCCCCCTCAGGGGGAGGTGATCAGAGAGCCTGCCACTGAGTTCATGTCAGGGAAAGCCCCTGCTCCCCTTGCTAGGGACCCCACTTGGAGACTGAGTCTAGGGGCTACATCTGAGCAGGGGTTTCAGGTCCTTTCCATGGATGGTTGGGGAGCCCTTGTGTATTATCATGATGTACATAGAGCCGAGTTTAAGATCCATAAAAAACTAATAACTAAACATGTCTGAGCATGAATGGTGCAGTGGATAAGGTCCGTGCAGGCCAGGGACGTGGAGGAGTGGCTTGTGAGGAATGGGGACAGTGAGTAGAAATGGGGTGGGGTGGGCGGGTGTGTAGTGTAAGCATCTTGGGGAAAGGCAATAGCTGTGCGGAGGCCCTGAGGTAGGAATGTGTGTAGCACATGTGCTCGGAGAATAGTGAAGAGGCATGTTTGGAGCAGTGTCTAGGTAGGCTTTGGGGAGTGGCTGGGCTTGAGTCAGAATGAAAAGGCTCTGTGAGGTAGGGCACCAGCAGTGGCAAGGCTGGGTTAATGGGGGCAGTTTGTATAGAGCTGAGGACCCTTGGAAATCGCAGTTCTTGTGCCTTTCTCCTGAGGGTAGAGCTAACGCCCAGGTCATTGGGGTATGTGGGCCCAGGGCCACCAGCTACCTATGGAGTCTATCCAGATGCTATGACATACCTGAGCTGTACACATTAGTATGAATCTAGTTGGTTTCAGGAAAATAATGAAGGCTAGTTAGTTCATGGAGTTTTAGATAAGATATACCATCTTTGTGGTCATGGTGAGCCTATAATCTTAACGCTTAGGAAGCCGAAGCAAGAGATTGCTGCAGAATTGAGAACAAAACAAAATGGAAAAGATGGTATCATCTAAGAGCCAGTTGGCTTGGAGCTCAGGTGAGTGGTTTATAGAACTGGAATGTAGTTATCTGGAAAGGCCTGTTCCAGCTTCCGTTGGTCTCGGTCTTTTTCCTCATTTATTTCTCCCACCACCCAGAAAGAGGGGCTCATGTCAGTGTGATCCAGGATAACCCAGGCTGTTTCTTGTAGCGCGCGAAGGGAGCCCTGCTGAGCATCACCGCCGGCCAGAAGGTCATTAGCAAGCACAAGAACGGGCGCTTCTACCAGTGTGAGGTGGTCAGGCTCACCACCGAGACCTTCTACGAAGTCAACTTTGACGATGGCTCCTTCAGTGACAACCTTTATCCCGAGGACATAGTGGTAATGTCTGGAAGCATCTTCTGGGAGCGCTTGGGGACTGAGACATCTCGGTGCTGCTAGCTGGGTGGCTGTGGCCTCTCTGCCTTGCCCCTTTTCAGATTCCAAACGAAAGAAGCATTTATTCCGGGCTTCCCTTTCAAGTAAGAGTATAAGCTAGGGTATTGTGCTTCCCCTAGGAGTTCATAGGAGTCAGTTCCTGCACTTCTTTGAAATATGCTTCCCTCTCAGACTGAATTAGAGCTGGCAGCATCTAGTCCCGGACTGAAGCCCACGTTCTGGAAGCAAACCAGTGCTGAGACGGTTATTTCATAAAAGCTGCGTTATTCTTTAAAAGACTGATCCAGCCCTTTTCTGCCCTGCCTTCTCAGGAAGTATATGTAGTTTGTTTTGGGCTCTTCACAGGCGAGGGTTTGAAGCTACAGAGAAAGTACCTGGAGAGACTGTGCCATATCAACACCCGAGACGCTAGAACCCTGCCTGGACCTGAGCCCGGGTTTCCTGGCTCTAAATGAAGAGCTTAGCTCGGGTTCCTCAGCCTTCGCCCTTCCTTTCCATGTGCTAGCCTAAGCGCCCAACATAGAAGGGCAAAGCTGTTCCTTCCTTAACGATTTGGGTCTTTCTTCACACCTGTACACCACATTAGCAACTTGCTGCCAAAAGCGTGTTAGTCAGTGTCTTAGTTGCCTTCTGCTGCTGTGATAAAACAGCGTGACCAAGGCAGCTTACAAAAGAAAGCACTTAATCTGGGGCCCACGGTGTCAGAGCCCTTGATGCAAACGCTTGACAGCAGGCAGAGCTGAGAGCTCATGGCTTGTTCTGCAGGTAGGACACGCTGGGGCCATAATGACACAGGGACACACACAGAAAATACACAGTTAAGATT
Organism: Psammomys obesus; assembly: GCF_907164565.1. NCBI lineage: Eukaryota > Metazoa > Chordata > Mammalia > Rodentia > Muridae > Psammomys > Psammomys obesus. Next base: position 2,545,932 of record NW_026594311.1, on the reverse strand, counting down.
CCTTTGAAACCTCAGCCCTCCCCCAGTGACACTTTCTCCCTCCTAATGGAGAAATCCTAATCTTCTCCAAGCAGTTCCACCGACTCAGGACCATGAATCAGACATAGGAGCCTATGGGGACCTTCTCCTTCGAAGCACCAGTCAGTCACAGGGTGGAGTGTCCTTGCGTGGTAGCACAGTCGGGGATTTAAGATTTAAGCTCTCACACGTGCCTGGTGCCGTGCTCTCCCCTCCCACGCGTGCTCTGAGAAGTAGTGCTTACTCTTAACTCAGAACAGCCAGCTTAGTCCTTTATTTTCTAAGAGCTTTTTAACTTCTCAAGGAGCATGTATATTTATGAATTTCACGTATCAATAGTCACTATCAGAAATTAAAATAAGATTAGTTAGTATCTGTGTTTCTGTCTGTCTGTGTGTTCCAGATTGCCATGTTTTTTCAGTTTTACAAATGTCTTTCAGGTCGCTGTTCACTTTGTTGTTCCACATTGTTTTGTTAAAACGTGCAAGGCATGGTGGTACTTGCCGGTGAACCCAGCACTTTCGAGACTAACGAGACCACGGCAGAGGGCTCTGGAGTTCACATCTGGCCCTGACTACACAGTGTCAAAGGCTACCAATGTCAAAGACAAAAAAAGTTAAATAAGAAAAGTACAGAAAGAAAATTTACCTCAACATGGAGGAAACAGTTTATTTCCTGAGGCAGTAGCTTGCTGTGTAGCCCTGGCTGTCCTGGACCTTGCTATGTAGATCAGGCTGTCTTGGAACTCCTAGAGATCTGCCTATCTCCGGCCTCCCTAGTGCCAGGATTACAGATGTATGCTACCATGCCCAGCCCAAAGCTGCTATTCTTTTAAAAAAGAAAAAAGCTTCTATAACCACAATTTGCACAGGTCACAAGTGATTTTCCATCTGCTGGTGCTGGGCACTGAACCCAGAGCCTTAGGGAGCTCCCGTCAAAGTACACTCCTGGACACAAGTTTTCCTCCACACTTCTAGCACCCCGGAGTCCCAAGTGTCTCACAGATATTTACATACATACTGCAGCAGTAGAACATAACAGGTTGATCGCCCCTGTTTCATCGCTGCGCAGTGACACGGCTTTTTCACCCCTTACATTTTGCATGCACAGTAGTAACAAATGCAGTAGAAACTGGGAAAGGCCGGTGTCTTTGCTTGTGTTTATACACATGGCCTGTCCTTCATACACATCAGAGATTTTGCTGGGAATATCAACATGGTTAAAAGGGTGGTGGATGTGTTTTGTTCTTTTGTGTGGGTGTGGGTGGTTCTGGCTGTCGGGCCAGGGCTACATCCCCAGGCACTGACTTTGCTTCCTGGTTGGTTGGTTTGACCCCAGCTCACTCTGCATAGCCAAAGCTGACCTCCTACTCAGGCTCTTCTGCGGGTCTCCTGGGCGCGCCTCACCACTCTGAGCTCTACCGTCCCTTCCTTTCTTGCCTCGTCTCTATCTCAAGTGCACATCTCTTAGAGTGCACTCAGACAGTTCTAGCATTTCTCCACAGCAGAGCCTGGGGAAACGTGAGAGCACACAGGGATTGTGGGCTCTAGAACCCACACCTGCTCCTCTGCTCACTCGGTGCTTATTCTGTGCTCACCCGTCCTTCCTGAGTCACTGTCACCTACCACTGTGGTGGGCTGGAGTTGCTCTTCACTCCCCTCCTCTGCTCTTTCCTCAGAGTCAGGACTGTCTCCAGCTGGGGCCTCCTGCTGAAGGCGAAGTGGTTCAAGTGAGGTGGACAGATGGCCAAGTGTATGGGGCTAAGTTTGTGGCCTCCCACCCCATCCAGATGTACCAGGTAGCCAGAGGTTCACGGGCGGGACTTTGAGGGTGGGGGTGCTTTATTAATTCAGTGTTTCCTCTTGGGCAAGAGGCTCGTCCCTGCTCTTGAGAGAACCTGCGGGTCAGTAACAGCCCTCACAGATCTGGAGCCCTGCCTTGTATCCGCTTTGCTGTTTAGCTATAGGAAATGGCCACTGTGTGTGCAGCTCCCGCAGGACTCTAGCTAAAAGGCCGTTGCTTGCTTGGCAGGTGGAGTTTGAGGATGGCTCACAGCTTGTGGTTAAGAGAGATGATGTGTACACACTGGATGAAGAGCTTCCCAAGAGAGTCAAGTCCAGGCTGGTGAGACAGCTTTCTGTGCCCTTAGCTCCCGTCTTGAATGTGGTAGGAACATGTCCCTTTGGTGCTTATTGGTCTGTGTGGCCACAAAGTGACAATTTGCTTGCCTTTTCTTTTGTAGTCAGTAGCTTCAGACATGCGCTTCAATGAGATTTTCACGGAGAAGGAAGTGAAGCAAGAAAAGAAGAGGCAGCGGGTCATCAATTCGAGGTACAGGGAGGATTACATCGAGCCAGCTCTGTATCGGGCCATCATGGAGTAGATGGCCTCCAGGGTCCAAGAGGTTCCCGGCCGTCAGGCGAGAGCACTCTCGGGTTCCACAGCACAGCAGACCCTTGGAACTCAGAAGTCTAACACGTGAAGATGTACAAAGAAAAGGAATGACCTGTAGGACCCCATCACCTTCTCACTCCACCCTTGTTGAATTCTGCCGTGAAAAGACAAGCCATGTGTGGGCACTTGGCAGCAGCTGCTGGTCCCCAGCTGAGGGGCCGACACTGGAATGCTGTGACTGCATCAGACGGGTCAGCTGTTTCTGCTGGGGCTGATCCGCTCTTTCCTGGCCTAGGACTAGCTTCCTACCGCCCACCCGCACCAGCGAGGGAGAGGTGCTGGTGCTCGATCCGATCCCCTTTCGTATTTATGTACGAGTGTGTGCACATGCGCATGAATGTGTTGGAGTGTGTACCCGTGTTTGTGCATGCATGCCTGTGCAGGAGTGTGTGTGTGTGTGTGTGTGTGTGTGTGTGTGTGGTGTGTGTGTGTGTGTGCGCGCACGCATGTGTGTGGGAGTGAGCGTGTGTGAGTGCGAGCGGGTGTATGCTTGGTCTGGACCAGCTTCTGCCAGCCCCTTGGCCTTCACTTTCTTCTTTGCCTCTGCAGGGCAAACAAAATGTGAAATTCTGCCCTCAGCCAAGCTGAGTGAGGGCCCTAGGGGATGGATGGAGGTGGGTTGCCATCTGTCCCTTCCTGGACCGATTTCAGGAGAATGCTGGCAGAGCTTTGGTGTCGGATGCTAAGGAGCTGGCTGCCACTTCTGTCCGCCCTTGAAGCAGAGCTCAGAGGTTATACACGTGCCCACAAGTTGAGGCACAGAGGCCTCTAGGCACAGTATTAGAGGGTGGGGGCGGGGCTACCTTGGAGGGAGAATTTTAATGATGGAAACAGGCAGAGCCTGGCGGGTGATTTTTGTGCAGAGGAAATTGCAGTTATGCAGGGGCTATGGGTTAGGATGAACTGGGGCCACTGAAGGCCAGGGGCAGGTGTAGCTGTGCCCTTGGTCAGGGGTGGGGTGGGGTTGGTTGGGGGGGGGTGGGACTAGAGGGCAACATTGAAGGGGTTAAACAGGTTTTTGCTCCTCTTGAATTTGTTTGCCTGGGCCCAGTATTGGAGGGCTTCATACCTTGCTCTGTATACAGGAGTCAGATTTATAATACTTCCCCTTTTTTGTTACGTACGAACTCTATAAACCAAATTATTTTGAAAACTGGTGCATTACCTTGTCCTTAGCAATAAAATGTATTGAACAGAGGATTGACTGTGGTCTGCCCACGGAGCCCAGGTGGCCCAGGGTCAGGCTGTGGAGCAGGGCCTGGGAAGCTGCTCACAGAGGTGGGCGCCGTCCTCTGTATCGGGGCAATGCTGTGGCCCAGGGGCCTCCAGGGCCTGTGGCCGTCAGCGCCTCCTTTCCCGGGAGGAGGTAATGGAAGGGACTACATGCAGTCTCCTCGAGAGTTTTCACCTGAACCAAGTCACTTCCCGCATCTGTATCCCATTCGTGTGGAACAGGGAGGGAATAGGTTTTAGGTGCTTGAAAAGCAAGAGACCCATTTCCCTGTGGAGTGCAGAAGCTGCTCTGTGCGGTGCCTTGCCTGAGGCTGGTGAGTGCTTCCCTGGAGAGAGACCCAGTCTTTGTCCAGTGGGTGTCTTGAGTGGACAAGAATAGGTAGGCGAGCCCAAGCCCTGGGCCAGCCACTAGGCTGAACAGGTGCAAGGCTTCCGCACAACACAGCTGCCCCAGTTGGCCTTAGCCCTGTGCCCTGTGGCAGACCGTGTGGCGACAGAAGTGTCCCTGGGGCTGCAGCAGTGAAAGGGAGGTGGAGAGTTTCAAAGATGGTTTTCAGAGCTAACCTCTCAGAGCCAAGGAAAGGTTGCCTCTGTTCTTCACTGGGGCCTTACAGGTGGCCGGGGAAGCCAGCTGGACTAAGCTTTCCTGGAATGGTGAGTGGGACCCAGAAGTATACATCTGTAGAAGGGAGGAACACTTTAACTTCCCTGGGTACCCAGAGTTCCTCCCCATGATCTTCATTATCCTAGCCTTGCCGAAGGACCTGAAACCGGGGGCCTGGTGTAATCCCAGCTCTGTGGGAACCAAAGATTGAATTTAAGCCTTTGAGTACGTCAGGCAAACACTATGGCAGAGCTACACCCACCAACGACAGCACTCGGCTTTTCTGCCCCTAAAGAAGGGCCCACCACGGGATAGAGAGGTGACTTAGCCATTAGGGGCCCTTGCACTTAAAGGGGTCCCAGGTTCAGTTTCCACTACCCACTTGGTGGCTTGTAACTGCCTGCAACTCTAGTTCCAGGGGATGTGAGGTCCTCTCCTGGCCTTCACAAGCACCAGAACATACATTCACGCCAACACTTACACACACAATTAAAAAAAAAAAACAAAAAACAAAAACCCAAAACATGGGGACCTAACAAAGTTGGCTGGAATTCAATGTTTAATCTTCCTGCATTAGCTTACAGAGATGCTGAATACACACCAGCACCGCCGTGATTGGCTAAAACAGCTATTCAAAAACATTTCTGGCCTGTGTAACAGCTATAAGAAAACTCCAGCTCAAAAAAAACCGTGGGACTTTCCCAAGTCTCACAAAACTGGCCTGTGGCTTTTGTTTGTTCTGGTGCTGGGGATGGTCCAGGACTTTGAGCTTGCTAAATTTAAACTTGGCTCTGCCTTAGGCCCTTCTGGGCAGTGCAGTCAAATCTGGGCTCCTGAGCACAACCACAAACAAGGGCTTCACTGCACTTCAGCTTTTTGCCAAAGCAGACTCTATCCCTTGTAAAGAGCAAGGTGCAGTGTTGGGTTAGCATCCGAGAGTGGCAAGTCACGTCCCCACCTCCTCATCGGGTAAATTCTGGATTAAGTTCTGCGGTAGGTGGATAATGCACCCCATTGCGGGATGAGGGAGCGACCCTCCGAGTTGCTGGGTATGTGGGGTGGCCTTGTGGCCCATCTGCGACATTTCTGAGCGGCCATGCCTGGACTTAGGTGGCTTCTTAACTCCACAGAATTGGACAGGGCCTCAGGAGGCATTCTGGGGGTTAGATCATGACCGCTGGCACCTAGGAAACGGGCCCACAAGGCCTACGCTCTCCAGCGGCCCGGTCTGAGAGCAGAGTGGTGGGGTGGGAGCCACAGGGGACCGGACCGTAGCCGGGCCGCCCCACGTCCGAGCGGCGATCCCATCCAGCCCCAACTCCTGTAGCCCGGGGATGGGGAGCAGACTCGGCCTCCGGCTTCCATTGGGTCTCCGGAGTCCGGGCCCGCCCACCCCTGCGGCGAAGCCCCGCATTGGCCTGCCCGGCGCCCCGCCCGGTTCCGGTGCGCCCATTGGTTGTTGATGCCCGACCCCCAGCGCGGCCGCCGAGGCGGACCGCGGGATTGGTGGTCCCGCCGCTGCGTCCTCACCATGGCGGCGCCCGTGCAGCCCGCTGTGTCCTGGGCTCCCGCCGGGGTCCCCTCGGCTGTCCCGGCTATTCGCGCTGCAATTGCCTCCCCGCTCGGCGTGCGCTCTGGCGCTACCCGTCCCCGGCCACCCTCTCCGCTGCGGTAAGGCCTGCCCTGCGCCCCGGACGCAGCTCTCGGCCGCTGCGCCCCTCCCCCGGCCAGGCCGGCCCGAGCCGCGCTGGGGACTGAAGCCCGGGCCCAGGTGGGGGCTAAGCCTGCGGAGGGCCTTGCAAGCCCGGGCCGAGCGTGCCGAGGTCACCTGTGTGCTGCGCCCCGGAGCGCGCCAGTCTGGACGCAGAGGAGAGACACGGTCACCCGGGACCCGCTGTGGGACGAGCGCAGCAAAGTCCGGGGAAAGCCTAGCGGGAGTCTGCAAGAGTAGCGGTTATCGTCCCTGCCTTCCCCGGGGCCAAATCCTCGAGCGACCGGGTCAGTTTGTCAAAGTACGTCTTCTCGCTACCTTTGCTTCTGCAGTGTTTCCCCATTGTCTTTTCGGCGATCTTGTTTTCCAGAGGAAATCTTAGCGAGGACGGCAGATTTGGTTAGGAGGGTGTCCCACAGATTTGTTGAGACTCCTTTACAGCAGCACCCTTTCGTATGGTTCTTCAATAAACCTCATTTTCGTTTGTTTTTCTCGCTTACAGGCGGGGAGTGAAAACAGTAACACTGAGTCACCGTGATTAACCCAGGGAGTGACTGGTGAAGGAGACAGCTGTTATCCCAGAGAGCAAAGAGTACTTAACACATTTCTGTGAGGTCCTTTGAACTGTCGCTACTGTAGATAGTGGATTATGAAGGTAGAAAAACCACGAATCAGGTTCTCGATATGTCGTACAGTAGCACACCATGACAATTTCTGTTTTGTTCGTGAACTTTAGAATTAAAGGCTCAGAATGGGAGCCCGGGTGATGGGCGCACAACTCCGATAAGCGGGGGAGGGATTGCTTCAGAGGCCAGCCTGGGCTACATAGAATAATACCTGGTCAGCAAGAGCCACGTGGCAAGACCCAGTCTCTAAAGACCGAAGAAAAGAAAAAAAAAAAAGATTGGAGGTTTAAAAATTGGAGCAAAACCTTATGACCAAATGGGAGTTTCCTATAGTCTCCTAAGGTAATAGACAGTTTGAAATATAAATATCCGCTTCACAAGGCTGATGCCTGCGTCTCATAACAATTAGGTACTAGTGATGAAGCAAGGCGAGTGTGTTCTTGGAGACTAACCGGCTTGGGCATATAGCCAAGTGCCTGCTGGATACGTGTTTCGTGTACGGCCTTGACTTGCGGGAAATTCAGACAATCGAAATATGCATAGATCTATGTAGGATAGTTATGCGAACGAAGCACACACAAGTGGTCACTTGCCGCGTGGCCTCTGGAATTCCAGGACTGTGGATGCTGCGAGAAAGCACAGCAAGAGAAGCGGGGGTGTTTGAGGAAGGGTTCGTGAGGGAACTGAAGTTTTGAGTTGAACCACAGAGAGTTGAAAGGCTGCCTGGAGAAGTGAGGATGGGGAAGGTGGCAGGGGAGGGCTCAGGGCATGTGGGAGGTCCCAGGGCTTTCTTAGGGAGATGTGGTTGGACACAAGGCAAGTTGGGGATGGAGTTCAGTTGGTAGAATTCTTGTGAAGCATGCAAGGGGCCCTGGATTTGAACCTCAGCACCACATACAACCAAGCATGGTGATACCCTCGCCTATAATCCTGACCCTTCAAAGGTGGAGACGGGAGGATCAGAAGTTCAAGGCCATCCCTGACGACATGGTGAGCTTGAGGCTAGCCTAGGCTACTAGTGACCCTGTCTTAAAAACAAAATGAAAAAGCAGGTTAGAGAGGTACCTTTGTCCTCTGAGGAGCAGAGATAAACAAATTGTCTTAGGGACCTGGACCTGGACCTGGCAGGAAAGAACACAGTAGCACGCAGCGGCTTTTACAGTTGCCTAGGCCACCACAGAGCTGGAGGCCGCCCTGGCTTCTTGCCCTTTCTACTAGCCTCGTGTGGTTGGAGAGAGGGCTGAGTGCTGCCGCCACACGGCTCTGACTGACGTTGGTTTCTTTCAGTTCTTCTAGTCCTCACACTGATTTTGGGCCCGATGTTTCTGGGAGTTGTCCCAGAAGCCCCTGAACTTTTTTTTTTTTTTTTTTTTTACCCCTTTTCTATCCTCTTCCATCATCACACATGGGTGTACCACATCTCTGCCTTTCAGGAGTTCTTCACTGTTTGGTTAGGTCCAGGTCAGCCTGGAGTTGGCAGGGTTATTGCCATAATCTTTGATATATTGCTTTCTTTCTTTTTTTTTTTTTTTTTTTTTTAGGTCACCTCAGCTCCTTGGCTTTGTGTTTTGTTGTTTGAGCTCCATGTGTTTGCATGTGTTGGCTCTTTATGTCGTAAATGACCCAGTTCATATGCTGTCATTGTCCCTGCTCGTGTTTTATGGCCGTTTGATATGGAATTGGCTCTTTATGTCGTAAATGACCCAGTTCATATGCTGTCATTGTCCCTGCTCATGTTTTATGGCCGTTTGATATGGAACTTCCTCTGTAAAACCTTTCTGTACTTTCCCCCCCACCTAGGTGATCTGTCCTTCTGGGGCTCTGCCTTTTATATTTGTATTTGTTTTATATTGGCTTTCTTGTGTGTGGATGTGTTTGTTTGGTGTTTTTTGAGGAAAGATCTTATCTTTCCTCAAAAGATCAGACTGGCCTTAAGCTTTTCTCTTTTTTCCTTTTTGGAGGGAACCTCAGGCATCCCAGATCAGCCTCAAACTCACTGTGTAGCTGAATCTTCCTGTCCCCTCACCTCTGCAGTGCTGGGGTTGGAGATGGTCATCTGATTCCAGGCTTCAAAGTTTGCCTGTTTGTCATAATTGCTTTTCTGTCTCTTCCACTCACAGTGTATGTGCTTTCAAAGATATGGCTGTCTTCCCTGTTATCTGGCACAGTGGTTTGACATAGTCGGTACTTGGCATATGTATTTTAGGTAGAAAATGGTGTGGTGACGCAGGCAATACTGAAGTTACTGTCCACTGTTCCTACCCACTGAAATTATTGCTCAGTGTTGCCTTGCAGTATACTCAAAAAACTATTTTAACTACAAGAGGTAGCAGAGAGTACCTGGGCTGAAGGCTTGCTTGGCATTTGTGAGGTTCTGAGATCCATCCCCAGCACTGCATAAATAGGGTTTGCTAGTACGTGCTTGCACGCCCAGCATTCTGGAGGAAAGCAGGAAGATCAGACATTTGGTGATGGGGCTGCTCAGTTGTCTGAATTGGTAAATCCACGCTGCCAAGCCTCATGACCTGATTTTGATTCCTGGAATACCCGAGTGCCAGAGGAAAAGAACCGATTCCTGCTAGTTGTCCCCTGACTGCCTCGGGGGACTGGTTGGTGGGCAGACACACTATTTGTGGATTTTGAGGCCAGCCTGGGTTATATGAGACCCAGTCTCCCTACCTCCACCCCCTCAAAGAAAAAGAAAATAGCTTTGAAGTAGGACAGCTCCAATAAACATCCTTTGTGTAATCAAAATATTTGTCATAAAACATGCAAAATAAATTTGCTGTATAAGAGAATCTTTACTGAGAGATCTGAGGCATTGGTTTGGGTGGTTTAGAGTAAAAAAAAAAAAAAAAGAAGTCTCAGGATTTTGGTGGCTTAACAGCCCCAGAATTGGCTTTCTGTGCATGTTCTCCGCTTATGTGAGAAAGAGACAGCTCTTCCCATCACACTCAACCAGGGAAGGAGGCAGTTGGAAACTAGTGGGTGGCCGAGTGGCTGCTAACTTTGACAGCTTCAGTTCTGTAACTACTCATTATTTCTTCGGTTAAAGAGTGTTACATGGCCTGGCCTAACTTTAAGGCAGGGTGGGGAATTGCAGATTTAGCCTGTGACTAATGCAAAAAAGAGTCAAAGCTATTTTGGCACTAAGGGCTACTACCTATCCTGTGGGTATCGAATCGCAGACCATTCAAGATTAGAGCTAGTAAGTGGGATGTGCACCAGAGACAAAGCTGTAGACATCAGCAGGAAACAGAATAGTGGGTTCACAGCCCAAACTCCATCACACCTTGTACAAATGCTCTGAAGCCAAGACCAGAAATATGAGGGCCGTAAATCACACCCCGGTGAGAAGGCAGCCATTCCCCAGAGTATTACTGTTTGACAGCAGCCTGTAGCTCTGGCTCACCTGGAATCCTCTACGTAGCCGAGGATGACTCCTGATCCTCTTGTTTGCACCTCTCAAGTGCTACAGCATTTGGAGGTGTCCAAAACTAAAAAAAAAAAAAAAAAAAAAAAGTTAAATTAGCCTGGTGCAGCAGCATGCACCTGTACTTAATGCCCAGGAACAGAGACAGGAGGATGGAGAGTTTGAGGCGAGGCTCAAACCTACCTCAGAAATAAGTAGCAGCTGAGATTCAGCTTAGTGGGTAAGGCTCTTCTCGCTGGTATGCACAGAGCTTGGGTTCAGTGTCCACACTGTATGAACTGAGTGTGTGGAAGCTTGTCTGTAATCCAGCATTCAGGACGTAGAGGTGGGAGGGTCCCCGTCCTAGGTCCTCCTGGGCTCCACAGAGTTGGAAGGCAAACCAAAATCTCAGAAATAATACATAAGCTAAATCATATTTAAGTCTTTTTTCATTTATGAAGTCAGAAAGAGAGGAGGCAGAGGCAGGAGTCTTAAATTCGAGGGCAGCCTGGGCTACGTAAGTGAGATCTTGTCTCAGAATAAAAAAAGTCATGAGTATAATAATTTGAGATGCATTTAATTAGTCTTAAACGAAGGCTTCATGCTTGGTGTTTGGGTTTGCTTTTGATAAAGAACAGAGCTCAGTGCTGGTTGGAGCTCTGACGGAGAATCTGACTTTGTGGTTTCAGCTTTTGGCTCTGTCACTAACCAACTATCTGACATCTAACAAGTCTTTTTTTGTTTTGGTTTTTCTGGACAGGGTTTCTCTGTATAGCCTTGGCTGTCTTGCTTTGTACACCAGGCTGGCCTCAAACTCATAGCGATCTGCCTGCCTCTGGGATTGAATGTGTGTGCCACCACGCCCAGCTCCCTTAAACAAGTTTTTTGTTTTAGCTAGGGATGCTGGGGCTTGATCCCAGGACCTTGTGCATGCTGGGTAAGGCCTGTGCCACTGGCCCACATCCCTATCCAGTGTCCTGTCTTGTCTTCTTTTCAAAACAGGGTCTCAGTATGTAGACCAGGCTGGCCTCAAACTCACAGAGATTCCCCTGCCTCTGCCTCCTAAGTGCTGGGATTAAAGGCCTACTTCACCATATCTGGCTACTATGTATTTCCTGTTTTCACACTGGCACTATACTTGTCTGTACCTGGCTGCCTACACCACTGCCCTAGACTCTCTAGTCACTGCACAGTGCTCCTTAGACACAGCTCCAGTCCAGCCTCTAACATTGTAGCATTACAGACTGGAAAGATACACATGGGAGTGGCAACCTGTCCCCACCGGTAACTGTTTCCCCGCACTCCCGGAGCATACCCAACTCTGAGAATGTGCAAATCTCTTACTTAAGGTAGCTTAGTGTTAGTATAACTCCCAGCAGCTTCCTTTACACTTTAAATGACCTGTTACTGTAGCCCGTGATACAATGTAAATGCTGTGCTCGGACACTTCCTCCCTGGCTTTTTGTAGCCGTGGTTGGCTTGGTACTCACTGTATGGCCCAGGCAGGTCTCAAACTCCGGTCAGTCTTCCTGCCTCTGTCTCCTGAGTGTAGAGACTGACTATAGGCAGCTATAGGCACGAGCCATCATGCCCGGCTCAAACACTTCTTTTGTTCGTTTTTTTGACACAAGGTCTCTAGGCCAGGCTGCCCTGGAATTCATTATATAGCGGAGGATAATTTTGAACTTCTTAAGCCTTCTGCTTTTACTTCCTAGATGCTGAGCAGGCATTTAATGCATGCCCATCAAACACAATACATTTACACATTTTTGATTGAGTGTGTGTGCGCGCGCGTGCGTGCACATGTACTTAAAGAGATGAGAAAAGAGTGTCAGGTCCCATGAAGCTGGAGTTACAGGAGGTTTTGAGACTCCTGGTGTGGGTGCTGAGAACTAAACTCAGGTCCTCTGCAAGAAATAGACTATCTGAAATTTTTATTTAAATATATTATCACTTGTGTGTTTGTTGGGGTTGTCATAGCCTGCACGTAGAGCTCAAAGAACGATTCTGTGGGTTAATTCTCTTCCTCCACTTTTATGTGGGTTCTGGGGGTTGAATTTGGGTCCTTGGGCTTGCACAGCAAACCCTTTTTTTAATTTTCCATCTGTGGTTGATTGAATGTGGGACAGGCAAGGATGGAGGGTTAACCCACCTTAGAACAAGTGCTGAGCTGAGGGTTTTGTGGCTGTCTTAAAGGGGCCAGGTGTCAGGTTGCGAATATAAAGTCATAGTTTTCTGGAGGAATTAATGTCTAATTTAAAGTCTTAATTCACCATCAGCCATTAGCAAGGTGGATGTAAGTTTAAAGGGCTTTTCACACAGGAAGCAATGTATACCCAGGCCTGGAGACCCAAGAACGTGGCTGCGTCCTGAGGTCGCTTGTGTGGCGGGCGTGCAGAATGTCTTCAGGCCTTGAGAGGAAATGAGGTAAAAGGCAGCCAAGGAGACTGAGCTAAGGCTTTGCAAGTTAGAGCTTCATCCCGAAGACGATTAGGGGCCAGGGAAGGATTGGACGGTAGGAAATGACATTATCAGCTTTGCCTCTTTGAGAGGATCACTGGTGGGAGGAGGGAGGGAAGGAGGACTGTCCTGATGCAGAAAGCTGAGGTTTACAGCCGCCGCCCCATGCCTGCCACGAGCCATAAAACGTTTATAGATGAGATTACAGTGAGGTAAGAGTGGAGGAAGGGTGCTGGACACCGTCAAATGGCAGGTGTGTCGGTGGCCTCCTGAAGTGCGTGTAAGAGCCAGCAGGCCAGCACGATTTCCTTCAGCCTCTCTGGTCCCTACGCGTGACCTTGGGTGGGCTAAAGACCTCTTGCGTCTTCCTGATTTTCAGATTTGAGAATTTAGAGATAAGAGTTCTCACTCTCCATAGTTATTGTGATAATCAGCTACAATAGATGTAAAAAAGCCTACGCCTGTCTATGCTGTTAGATGTGCAAGGGAATCTGTCAGTCTGTCTCTGTCTCCTGTGTGTGAATGCGTGTGTGTGTGTGTGTGTGTGTGTGTGTGTGTGTGTGTGTGTGTGTGTTGGGGGGGGAGACGTTGTGGCTGCATGAGGAGGCCAGGAATTGTTTCTCAGGAGCTGTCCACATTGTTCTTGTTTTGCTTTTTGACATGGTCTCTCCCTGCCCTGGGGCTCTCCGACCGAGCCAACGGCAGCCATCCTCCTGTCCCATCTCCCCATCACTGGGATGACAAGCATACACTAATACAGTCTTGCTCCTGTGGGTCCTCCTGCTTCTGTGATGAACACTTCACCATCTGGCGGGGCCATGCCCGTGGCTCCATCAAGAACCTCTTGCAATAAAAAGAATGATTTTGCTGTTCCCAATGTTTAGTATATAGTACCCCTGCCATGGGGGTGATCATTTGTTTTAAGTTCCCTTCACCATGGGCTGAAGAGGTGGCTCAGTGGTTAAGAGCACTGGCTGCTCTTCCAGGGGTCCTGAGTTCAATTCCCAGCACCCACATGGTGGCTCACAACCATCTATAATGGTGCCCTCTTCCCTCATACAGGCACAAATGCAGGCAGAGCATTCGTCTGTATAAATAAATAAATCTTAAAAGAGAAAAATTCCCCTCACTAAAGATAACCACCACCTGCTTTATTTATTTATTTATTTTTTTAATGTCTTTTAAGTGATTGATGGTGCTTGTCTCGGAGTGTTAGGCGTACAGGAGTTTATTCTGACATTAAGCAGGGAGAATTGATACGAATACCGTACCAATTAAAACAGTGTTGAAATGCTAACTGAGTCTGTTCCCAGCCCTCATGCGGAAGTGACCCAAGCGTGTGTCACACATTCAGCCACTGCCGATGACATAACGGGTGCCAGCATGCTTGCTTCCCCTTGGTCTGTTCTTGCCAACTGCTTTCCCCGTGAGATTTTATCCTCCTAGTGTCTTCTGCTTTTCATAAGGATGCTAATAAGGTATAATTCAGATTTTTTTTTTTTTTTCTGTCAGCTTCCTCTCTAGCCAGCCTGGCTTGGCATGAGGCTCTCCTCTGAACTCTGCAGAGCTTTCCGCATTGTGCCCTGACTGGCCCTTTGTCTGCTGCCTTGTCGGTCTCTGTCTCTGGGTCAGTGCGTCTCTGTTTCCTTCATGGCGGGTTTTCTTTCAGGATAGCGATAAGGTGGCATATTTGTGTGTTGTGTTTGTTTCGTGACAGGATCTCTCTATGTGGCCTGGAACTCACTCTGTAGACCAGGCTGTCCTCGAACTCACAGAGATCCACCTGCCTCCGCCTCCCAAGCGCTGGGCTCAAAGGCAAGAGCCACCATGCCCAGCAACATTTTTCTTTTCAAATCTTGTATATGTGTGAATGCATGTGTTCATGTGTGTGAGTGCAGGTGTGTGTGTGTGTGTACGGCAGAGGACAGCCTCAGATGCCAGCCCTTGCCTTTCATCCTGTCATATGTCTGCCCAGTTAGCTGACCTTTGAGCTTTTAGGAAGTGTCTTGTCTCCTCTTCCCATCTCCTCACAGAAGCGCTGGGATTCGTGAGTGGTGGCTCACGCCTTTAATCCCAGAGCTTGGGAGGCAGGTGCAGGCAGCTCTCTGTGAGTTCGAGGCCAACATGGTCTACTGTGTGAGTTCCAGGACAGCCAGGGCTAAAACAGAGAAACCCTGTCTCAAAAAAAACCAAACCAAACTGAAACAACAACACAAAACAGCAGCCCTGGGATCCCAGACAGCTGTGCTCCTCTGCCTCACTTTTACATGGGATCAGGGGTTTGAACTCAGGTCTCTGTGCTTGCATGGCATATGCTTTACTCACGGAGCCGCCTCTCCACCTGAAACATGTCGTGTGTGTATGTATGTGTGCTTGTGTGCGGGTAGAAGCCAAGATTAGCTTTAGTTGTTCCTCAGAAATCATTGCCTTGGTTTTTAGTTTTTGGATTCTTGGGGTTTTGTTTTTTTTTTTTTTGAGATAGAGTCTGCTAGACCCTGGAGTTTAGTGATGAGGCTGGGCTGGCCGGAGGTGAGCTCCAGGGATCCACTGGGATCCGCCTGTCTCTCCCCTCCCCGACCCGGGGCTGGGATTATAATGCTGGGGAGCCCTCCGAGTTCTGGCCCAGCCACCCTGCACCTTGGTTTAGAGAGTCAAGGCTGGTTATGAAACCCTGTAAGACATGTTTCAGGTGTTCTTCTCCCAGGGCTCTGTCGGTGGATCGTTCGCTGCGGTCGGTGTCCTGAACGCATCACAAGTTACTAGAGGGACGGTGAGCTGGCTCACGGGCCTGTCCCTTTACCTCCATCATCTCTCTCTCTCTGTCTCACCCCCCCCCCAATAAATCACTGTAAAAGTTACTAGCTACTGAGGAAACTTTAGATCTCAAGAACACGCAGGCGTGTTTAACAAGATCTGTGAGAGCAGCCATACCATGCCGTGTGTCCCCAAGACACTGCCAGACTCTTATGAGAGGGTGTGTGTGAAAGAGGAGTAATATCTTAGAGTGAGTGTGGAAAGAGTCCTTGAAAAGTTCTGGGACCACAGGTCCTTGGGATACACTTATCTGCGTGTGTGTGTGTGTGTGTGTGTGTGTGTGTGTGTGTGTGTTTCTCCTGTGAAGTATGGGAATGTTTACATAAGCTTTGATGTACAGCTGCTAACAAAGTAACGAGAATAGTAATAGTAACGTTGATAAACTGAATCTCCTCTCCGTTGCACTCAGCGTTGCACTCAGCGGGGTTAGCTAATCTCCAGCCTTTCCTGAGACAGGTGCTTTGTCTGGGAAGGGCAGGTGTGTGCACTTTTGGCAGATGAGGTAGGGCACCTGGTCCGGAAAAAAACGAGGAACACCAGTGTTCCTGTGGGAGAAAAACGCGTGGTTGAGTTCTAGAAGTCTTACAAGCGCTTGGCAGGATGGTGGCTGATAAAGCGTGTGGCTTCTCTATTCCGTCGGCATGTGTGGTGGTGACAACGCTTTGTGAGTCTGAGCTTTCTGAGCTTGGTCACATCCACATTGGTGTGATTTGGTACTGCATGAACTTTGCACATTAGGAGGTGAGCGCCTCCCGCCTTTGCAGCCCTGCCCGAACTGAACGCCCTGTGCCACAGGAACCAGGGCCAGTGAAAACGAAAGGTTAGGCAAATCCACAGGTAGGTAGGAGTTCCGGCGTCTTCTTTCGGTATACCGGTGGACCACTTCAAGCACCCTTAGAGCTGTCACCCTTGGAAGGCAGGTAGCCCATGCTACTAAAACGGCCTCCCGGGTCGGTTTTGGCACAGTTCTGTCCTGTCTCCTCTGTGTTTCGGTTTGAAACAAATCTGCATTCCCCCTGCCCCCCATAATCCCATGGCAGTTTCTCACTGCCAGTGGGATAAAGTTGGCATTCCCCAGCAGGCTACAGAAACAGCCTCCCAGGCTCTGTTTAGTCTAGGCCTCACCTCTCTGAGGCGCTCCTGAAGCTCTTGGACAGCTGTTGATTAGCCCTGTCCTGTAATGTCTGAGCCTTGTTTATTCTGTACCTTCACTGCTTTCGGTAGCAGTCATCTCGGGCAGGTAAATAATGGCTTTGTTTGCTCTGATAAGATAGCAGGGTTCCAGCGTGGCTGTTCTCAGTCCTGGAGACTGGCTTGTTCTCACTCACTCTGTTTGTTTTAAGGCAGGGTCTCTTTGTGCAGCGTTGGCTGGCCTGGAATGCATTATATAGATGAGGCTGGCCTTGAACTCACAGAGATCCATCTGCCTCTGTCTCCTCAGTGCTGGCTATTATTTTTTCTTTTCTTTTCTTTTCTTTTTTTTGAGACGGGATTTCCCTGTGTAGCCTTGGCTGTCCTGGACTCACTTTGTAGACCAGGCTGGCCTTGAACTCACAGAGATCCCCCTGCCTCTGCCTCCCAAGTGCTGGGATTACAGGCGTGCCCCCCCCCCCCCGCCCACTATTATTGTTTCTTTATTTGCTTTTTGTTTGTTTTTAAAGATGAATGGGTAAACAATATGGAGCCACCAAGTAGGCTTAAACAAACGTGGGAAGGACTGTTCGTGTCGCATTTATAACCTCTACTGTTCGGCATGTGTCAGAGCAGAGTGGTCAGGGCTGTGGTTACCTAGGAGCCGGGTTCAGTTTCCAGCACTCACGTCTGATGTCTCACCTCCTCCAGCTCCAGGGGATCTGACTGAGGCTTCTGTCCTCTGCCAGCTCCTGCACCCATGTACAGCTGCTCCCACACAGACTCATAACTAAGAACGAAGCCTGCAAGTAAGAATAAGAGGAGCAGAGAGTAGGGGAACCCGTCATTAAATCTGAAGCTGTCGCATTGCTTCATTTCGGGTTTTGTAAAGAAATACAGTGCATTTTCTGTAAAGGCCTCGCGTGTGTTTTCTCCTTCACCACAGACTACCTAGCTTTGGTTCTAAGTACTGATTCTTTCCCTGACTACAGTCTGGCTTCCATGCTTTGTGTCTGCACACAGCCCAGAGCAGAGTCCGTTGCTCTGGTCTGCACCCCTTAGAGTTACAGCCATGCTCCTTTGTTTACATAGCTCTAGCAGCTGCTTCGGAGCTACAGTTTGGCTTCCAGTTTTCTGGGCACACTGCCATCTCCCAGCCTTACTTTTTACCTCGGCCCCTACCCCTTTATATCAGGCGGGCCGGGCAGAGGAGGGTCAGTTCTCAAGTACTGAAGTACCGTTTTCTCAAGTCTGCACTCGGCGTCCTTACTGTGCTCATAGAAGTCACCTTTTCCAAATGAAAATGACGTGTACAACTTTTTCCTCTGAAAACCATAGGGGGTGTGTGTATGTATGTATGTATGTAAACAGATCTTAACAACTCCTCTCTGAAGACTCCCCGCCTCCCTCCAGTAGAAGTGGTAATGAATTCACCTGTGCAAAACCAAAAAAAATTTCTTCCTGTGGATTTTCGCTCCCCATATCCTTCCCCGGCCTCCAAAGCACTGCAATTACAGGCATGCACCACTGTTCCCTGCTTCTCCTAAGCTACGTCATGAGCAATGTAACTTGCATTTGTTATTACTGTTGGTGCGTGTGCGGTGTGTGTGTGTGTGTGTGTTAGTGCAGGCAGGCGTACGCCGTGGTGCCTGACTGCAGGGCAGAGGACAGCCCTCGAGAGCTGGTTCTCTTCTTCTGCCTCAGGGTCTCAGCATCTGACTGAGGCTGTGAGCCTTTGTCGGCAGAGCCACCTCACCGGCCCGTGTCCAGCTTTTTTAATTTTAATTTTTTAGGATTTATTTTATTACTTTCCAAGTACATGTGTGTGTGTGCCTAGATGTATGTATGTAAATATAATATGTATGTGCGCTGCATGTTTGGCCAGTGCCAGTGTAGGTCAGAAGAGGGTATACCCCAGGAACTGGAGGTGCAGATGGTTTGGGAGCCACCACGTGGCTGCTGGGAATTGAACCCGGGACCTCTGGAAGAGCAGCCAGTGCTCCTGATTGCTGAGCCATCATTCTAGCTCCTGTGCTCAGCTTTTTGACACTTCAGCACGATCCATCTACAAAGTTCATGGCTGAGAACTACACAGTTGAGTCACAAAAAAAGCTGCAATAAATCCTAGCATGTCTTAAATAATATTCTAAGTGTGCTGGGCCAACACGCCACGGGGCTGTGGCTGGCGGTAACATATCTTCCATTGTTAACGGTTCCTTCTTGCGGTTGGCTTTTAATTACATTCATCTGTTTTCGTGAACTCACGGGCTTGTAGCCTGGTCCTGTCCACCGTGTGAGTCCTGGGGGTTGAACTCAGGTTGGCAGGTTTGACAAGGGCATTTCCTTGCTGAGCCACTCGATGACCTCCGTTTCAAGGTCGTAAAAACTTTATTTAGTTTCTGTTTAGGAAGTCCCTGTGGGGCTGAGGCAAATCAGGAGAAAGAAACCACACGGCAACGGGAACAGGCAAATTTACCAAAAGTATAGTATTTATATCTTCTGGGTGTTTTGTCTGCATGGATGTCTGTGCCCACATATGTGCCTGGTGCCCAAAGTGTCTGTGCCCACATATGTCCCTGGTGCCCAAAGAGGCCAGAAGAGGGTGTCAGATCGCCTGAAGTTGGGGTTGCAGATGGTTGTGAGCCACCACCTGGGTGCTGGGACTTGAACCCAGGTCCTCTGGAAGAGCAGCCAGTGGAGTGCCAGCCACGGGCAAAGTTCAGCCTACAAATCCGTCACAACCAGCAGTGAGGTATAGCTCACACCCAGCAGGCTGTCGGCAGAAACTGTTGGGGCAGGTGTGGAGAAGTTGGAACTTCCCAGCTCTGTTCCAGGGAGTAGCGGGGTTGGTCACGTTGGAAAACACTAACCTCAGTTAAACACAGTTAATGTCTGGCCCAGACAGACATCATTCTGAGGCGTACTTGCCCGCCGCTGCCCCAAGGTAGAGAGTTCGAAAGCCATGTGTATCTGAAAATTCGTAGATGAATGTTTGTGGCAACATTATTCAAACCGAAAGGAGAAAGAACTCAAATACCTAGTCATGACGGACTGGCAAATAAGATGTGCTACATCCTTATAAGGGGGTGCTACCTGACAGCAGAAAGCAGAGAGTGTTGATGTGTGTCGCAGCGAACTCACTGTTAACTGGTAGAGGCCGACCACAGATCACCCGTGTGGTTCAAGGCTTTGTTTTTGTGAAACAGGCAGGCACATCCCCAGAGAGGAAAAGTAGATTAGGATTGGAACAACAAAAGATGGTCATTGGTGTCAGCTAAGGGACACCCTGCCTAGGCGAGTGGGTACATCTGGAAGACGACCCTGGTGGGCCTTCTACAGCTCTGTGAGCTTTGTGGGTATTCTCTCCTCGTTATTATTCAAGACAGGGTTTCCTTCCGTAGCCCTGGATGTCCCAGAACTCTGTAGACCAGGTCGGCCTCGAACTCAGAGATCCACCTGCCTCTGCCCTGTGAGTGCTGGGATTAAAGGCACATGTACCTCCACACCTAGTGTTGTGTGAGTATTGTAAGAGCCACTGAGCCACATACTTTTTAACAATTTCACGTCTTTAAAAAAAAAAAAAAGTGTGTGTGTGTTCGTGTGTGAGGGTACCTGTGGAGGCCAGAGGCGTCACATCTCCAGGAACTAGAATTACAGGAAGTTGTAAACTGCTTGACATGGGTGCTGGGAACTGAGCTTGGGTCCTAGAAGAGCAGGCTGTGGTCTTCAGGCTGTGCTCTTAACCACTGTTTCAGGCCGCCAGTGTGCGTGTACGTGTGTGTGTGTGTGTGTGTGTGTGTGTGTGTGTGTGTGTGTGTGTGTGTGT
>NW_026594311.1:2412525-2525633 GCF_907164565.1 Psammomys obesus | reverse complement strand
TGTGTGTGTGTGTGTGTGTGTGTGTGTGTGTGTGTGTGTGTGTGTGTATGCATGCTTGTGAAGACCAGAAGGGAGCCATAGATCCCACCAGAGTTATTTTTGCCACTAGGTCTCACTATTTAGCTCTGGCTGTCCTGGAATTCCCTGTGTAGACCAGTCTGGTCTTAGACTGGAGATCTGCCTCCCGAGTGCCGGGACTGAAGATGTGCGCTAACGTGTACTCGGGTTAGAGGCATTGGCGGACCGCTGTTGTTTTGTGCTCTCCTAACCCCGTGTACCTCTCTGCGCCTGACTTACTCTGAATGAGTAAATGCTATATGAAGGGTATCTCAAGTAGGGCTGTTTTTAAAAAGAGTGGGGCCAGCCAGACGGCTCAGCGGGTGAAGGCCTTGAAGACAGGCCTGATGACCTGAGTCCAGTCCCTGGGGCCCGCATGAGGGAGGAAGACAACTCTACATCTTGTGTTCATCATTCATGGACACAAGTTTTGTTTTGTTTTTAAAGAATAATTAGTTTTAAAAAATGGATCAGAGTTGGGAACTGACAGGCAATAAATCTGTAACCATCACAGTGGGTGGCTGGGTACTTAGAGTACCCTTGGTGTTTTCATTCCCTTTGTTGAGGTGGGAGGGGTAGTGGGGACAGAAAAGATCAGTTAGGGGTTCAGAGCACTGGCTGCTGTTCCGGGAGACCGGAGCGCACACATGGTGGCTCACGATCATCCGTGACTCTAGTGCCAGAGGATCCGGTACCCTCCTCTGACCTCCACAGGAGCCAGCGGTACCCATGGTGTACAGACATCCACACAGACTGCTCACATTAGGAAAAGAAGTCCTTCTGCTGACCTCCAGCCTGTCAGTCCTCACCGCGTTTTCTGGAGAGTCCACTTTCTCTTCCTTATCTCTTCTTATCTTTTATTGTATTTCCCTCCAGGCTGTGTCCTGAGGTGCCAATTTGACTGTCCGAAGGTCCTGGTTGTTTTGCCACTTTCCATGGTTAACCTCCATTGCCAACTTGATTGCCCCGAGAAAAGCCCATTGAACAAACTCCTGGGTGTGTCTGTGAGACTGTTTCCCCAGAAAAGTAGGCACACTCCCCAGATGCTCTTTTCCCTTGCTGGGGCAGGATTTGAATACTCCATTGTGGTGCAGAACTGTGAAAGGTGGGGCGGAGATAGAGGAAGTGTGGCTCCTGTAACTGTTCTCCTTCCACCGTCCTAACCCTGAAGAGAATCACCTCAGAGAGATCACCTCGGATACACCCCACTCTCCGCTGCCATACCCAGCCTTCCTGCCCCAGAGAAACTGTGAGCACAAGTAAACCTTTCTTCTCTTTGCTTCCCTCAGGTCATAGCTGCATAAAGGTGATCGAACATAGTTCTCTTTCCCCAGGAGCTTTCTTTGGCCTCTGACTCTGGTGGTTTGCTTTTCTGTAGCTATTTTGGGGGTTGGGGGGAAGTGACTTCTTGCTGGAGATGGAACCCAGTGCTGTACCCCTGTCTGGGAAACAATCTGCCCCTGAGCCACACCTTGAACTCTCCAGGCTGATCTCCTTAGTGGTCTCTGCCGGTTCCCCGACATTTTTTGTCTCCTGTCCTTGCCTCTATTTGCCATGACTTTCTCTATCTTTTCCACATTTGTTGCAGTGTTTTTATGCAGCTCCTTTATGTATCAGTTCTTGGCTGTTATGATCTCTGTGTTTTTTTTGAAACAAGGTCTCACTGTATAGCCTAGCTGGCCTGGTGCTTGCGATGTAGACCGGGTTGGTCTTCCACTCTGCCATCTGAGTGCTGGGATTAAAGGCGTGTGCACTGCCTGGCTCTGGTTGCTGCTCTGCAGCCTTTCTATCTCCCTTTTTCTCTGTGTCTGTCTGTCTTTAGTGCTAGGGATCTGAGCTCAGAACCCGTGTTCTGCCAGCAGGCAATCCTCATTCCCTCTCTTTGCTTAGAGAGGTGGAGCAGTGTGAATGGAGCCGGGTCATCTGATTTTGACTCCTGCTTTGCTGTGTGTGCTACTAGGCTGTGGTCTTGAACTGCTTTGTGCTTGGATTTCTTCCCTATGAACTGTAAATGATAACTCCATAGACTTGATAAGCAGAACTAATAAACCAACTCAGATAAAACTCTTAGAGCTGTGGCTTGTCCACAGTAAGTGCTATTAATTATTTTATTACCCATGATTAGGAAGAACACAGTTGTTCTGGGTAGTGAGAACTTTTGGTTTCTTTAAAAACACAGAAATGTTACGTGGATTGTGTGTTTGTTTTAACCTCAGGTTTGGGATATGGGGCTGCTTCAGACTGTCCACAGCAACTGCGTGTGAGTTGCTTCATGCTCTGGTAGGGACATGATTTTGCCAGCTGCAGGTAGTTTTTTTTTTTTTTTTTTTTTTTATGTTTGGAAATCTGGGGACCCTTCAGAGGGTATATCAATGCCAGAGCCCTGGAGGCGGGGTGGCTGCTGCTCTTGCTGCTGCTGCTGGTGGTTGCTCCTTGTTTCAGTTTGCTGGATTCCTGGATTGCAGGTGGGAGATGACCTGACCATGAAGATCAAATTTTCCCTAAAGCGACTCAAAGCTCCCAATCAGCAGGAGATAGTCTAATTATATTGACACCCTCTTTCCTCTCTAATGTTCTGTCTCTCCTACCTAGTGTTGGGGAGTTGGAAGGGGTAGGGATGTTGTAGGGAGGTAGGAAAAAGAACCCAATAAAGTAGTCAAGAAACCCCGGCTGCAGTTCTGAGTAGAATAATTTAATATGTATTAACCGTTTAAATGTGCTCAGTCAAACGGTAAATTCTGCATAGCTTGGGTGTGGTCAGCAAAAAACTTTTTTTTTTTTAAGAACTGATAAGCTTCTCAGGAACTGGTTTGGGAAGCTGGCTAATAAATTGCACGGGATAACTTCCAATGAGCTTGCTTCAGAAGTCTTCCCAGGGGGATTCCCTTGAGGTGCCTGTGGCTTTGCATGGCCGCGTCCCTGTTCCGTAGACACCTGAGGGTGAGCAGCACTGACACTTCCATTCCAGTTGCTGCAGGTTCCGTTCAGAAAATAGTCAATTACTGGGCATTTTAGAAATGGTTTGGGTGCAGTTTCTTTCAGCCAGTTCAGACTTTTGTATAACTCTCTTCCTGTGGCTCATTAAGGCAATCTAGTTTTCTGTGGAATAAATGACTCTTTTAAAGCATGCCATAACCTACCGAGGTAGACAACAGATACGTTTTTGAACACGTACCGAGGTACCATGGTAAACAAAACAGCAATTTCCCTGCCTGGGTGAGCCAAAGTCCAAATGCAGTTATCCTTATCAATTCTTATATTCCCTGGGGAATTCCTTATATTCCCTGGGGAAGGGAATGGGCTGAATAGGTGTGTGGGAGCAGCTGACAGAAAGCCTTAGCCTAAGGTATGAGACAGGTGACGTTTCCCTGTGGGATGAATTCAACTTTAAGATGAGGATGAAGGATGCGTAGGAGTTGGGTGGAAGGGAGGGAGTCTGGCCAGTTTCAGCCATGGCTGGGGTTTAGTTCCTAGCATCAGCATCAGGGGGTCCATGGCTAGCCCTAAGCTCCAGATCTAAGGAACTCGACGTCGTCTTGTGGCCTGCACTGGCCTACTCATGTGGCATGCTCAACACACGTATATAAACAAGAAAAGAGGTTTCACCAGAGGCCAGCATGGGTTACACAGTGAGACCCTGTCTCAGAACAAGGGGGCAGCAAAGGCTTCAGCTCGACCTAGGGTGGGGAGGGTGAGGTCTAAACACAGACAGAGGTTTGTTGGTAGGAAAAGGGGCCTTGTGGCCGGATTTGGGACAATGTGATGGGAAGAGAGCTGGGAGAGCCTGGCCTAGTGCTGGGAGGGGTAAGCTAAGGATGGAGGGAAGTTTATGCCAGGAGGGGAATCATATGGCCTTGGCTATTGTGTGTGCGAGCTGGAGGGTGGGGATGGAGGCCACAGGTTTCTGTGAGGTTATAAGGTGGAGGGAGGGTGGGATGGGTGGAGGCCTCCAGGTGTGGCCAGAAGGTGAAATTCCTAAGGCTTGTCTGCCTCGGGTTGGGAAGGTGGAGCATCCTTTCCAGGCTTTCTGCTGGAGCTCCTGGCGTCCTGTGAACTTTCCCAGACTCGAGCAAGTTAAGTGTCCGCACATGCCTGAGAAGGCGCTGACCACAGACCAAAGTACAAGCCCACCAGAGTCCAACCTGGGAAACCACGGAGCAAAAGTGAGGGGTTACTTAGGGGAGCATTGGTCACCCCAAAACAGCCCCCCCCCAGAAAGTCTGAACCCCAGCAGGGAACAGCGACTTCTCGTAGCAGCACAGGTGGAGAGTCCTGCTCCAGCGAACCTTCCACTTTCTAAGTACTCTGACGGTCACAAGACCACTCGCAGGGGGTGTGGACTGGCACAGCTGAGAGGACCGTTTCAGAGGAGGCCAGGATCCCAGGCTAGGGTGCAGCGAGCATCCCGACCCACTTCTTCTCGAGGAAATAGGTCCAGGCTTGAGGGTTTGCAGGTGTCACAGCGGCCCTGATGAAGATGAGTGGCCGTGTTCTGCATCCCGTCTGACGGTCAGCCCTGAGGAAGAAGGGCTTGAGGGGAAATCAGAGGAATCTGTGAAACAGCTGACCATCAACAGCAGTTTGATAGAGCCAACATAATGATGGTAAATTAAGGCATCCTTGGGGTGATAGTTTAAGACTAATGACTTCTTTGCCTCCCTTCTTTTCTGAATACTTTAATTAAACAAATCACAGGCTTTAGGGGCTGAGCGAGGTAGATGAAGGGTCAGGGGGAGGCAGACGTCCACAAACAGCTCAGGGGGCCACGGAACAGAAAAGTGAATGTATTGAAGCCAGCAGCGGCAGGATTTCTAGATGCTGGAAATCGGGAAAGGGGACAACTAGGCTCAGTCATTTCGTTTGTGTTAGAACTGGAAGTATCAGGGTGAACGGATCGTTTCCAGGGTGTGACGGTGTAAAGGCCAGTGCAGCTGCCGGCAGCACGTGTGCACCCTGGTGTGTGTGCTGGAACGCACTGCCCAGCCTGTCCCCTGGAAGGACGGTCCCCAGGGAGGGCACAGGACATCTCGATGTTGGCTTTCCGTGGTGCTGGGAACGGAACCCGGGGCCTCAGGCATGCTTGGGAGGTACTGTTTCTTGCTGTACGCACGTGCTGCTCGTGAACTCTTTATTGAGCTGTGAGTCAGTCTAACAGTCTAACAGACTGACTCACGCCCGTCCTGCCGGAGCCGACAGTTGCGGCACCGCCTGGCTGCACTGGTTGAGGCGACACTGGTACCATCGCTTCCGCCCTCTCAGAGGAGAGCCTCCCAAGAATCATTGCATTTTGTAGGCGGGTTGGTCATTCCTCACGTTTTTAGTTCTCAGAGGAAAGCGAAGATACAGAGTCCACTGTGCGTCTCTAGGGCCCGGGAGGTGGCTCAGTTGATAAAGTCCTACTCTGTAAGTACAAGGAACCAAAATGACCCCACCGCCCACATGAGCAGACAGCTGTTCGGCGTTGTGCTCCAGTCCCAGCTCTGGGATCTGCTGGCCAGCCAGTGTAGCTGATTGGTGGGCTCTTGCTTCAGTGAGAGACCCTGCCTCACAAAACAAGATGGCTTCCGGGCTAACAAGATGGCTAACAAGATGTTAGCCAAGGCTGAACACCCACACAGACAGATCAAAAGACCTACAAAGTCCCTGGTTTCTGTAAAGAGTCAACATAAATGTATGAGCAGATTGCGCAATATATCCCTCCAAATCCACTTCATTTCTAAAGATATATTTATCTGTACTTGTGTGTGTGTGCGTGCATGCATGCATGCCTGTGTGAGTTCACATGCATCATGTCCATGCGGGAGCCCTTGGAAGTCACGAGAAAAAGTTGGCTCCCTTGAGACTGGAGTTACAGACAATTATGAGCTGCCATCTTGGTTCTGGGAGCCGAACCCAGGTCCTCTATGAGAGCAGCAAGTGCTCTAACCACTGAGCCATCTCTCCATGCCCAAATCTGCTTACGCTTTAGATTACAGGCATCCCCATTTGCTGCTGCCAGTGTGGGACTCTGCATGTGCGGACTCTTCCCTCTCTAGATCATTTCCGGACAGCAGCTCATCTAGGCATGAGTGCTGTTGGTGCACGCCCTCTGCTGAGTTCTCTCTGCCCGGCGGGTTGTGCTCTGCACTTAAAGCCCTGCCCCGGAGGAGCCTCTGTCCACCCTCTTTTCCCTGTGCACTGTGGCTGGCCATTGGGAACAGAACTATTAACGCTTCGTTGCCCTTTGGCTTCCATCTGGGATCAGTTGGCGAAAGGTAGAACAGCAGATCCAGGAGTGAATGGGAAGGATTAGAATGTTTTTTTTATCACCCCTTAGGCAGCCGCTGGCCACCGTCCTAGTCAACGCTGCAGTCCCGATCGCCCTGCTTTCATCTACCGCCAGCTTCTCGGCTTCTCGAACCAGCTCTTTCACAGCTTCCTCTTCTCACCCTTTCAGGAGAGGAGGAGCAGCCTCCTGCCCCTGCTAGTCTCCCAGCAGCTCTTTTAAACCCTACCCACACAGCTTGCAGAACGCTGCCATCACACCTCCTCTGGGATCCCTCCCGCGTGCTTCCTGTCAAGGCCCAGCAGACGCGCTGCCGAGCTGCCGAGCTTTGTGGCTTCCTTGCCAATTGGGCGTCTGAACTGTTATTAATCTTATCTTTAAAAATCTGTGTTGCTGATGGGCATTCCTGCACGTGGAGGTCAGAGGACAGCTTGCGAAGGTCTGGCTCTTTCCTTCTACCGTGCGGATCTCAGGACTGAACTCGGGTCGGCAGGCCTGGCAGCGAGCGACACCCCCCCCCCCCCCCCCCCCCCCCCCAATTCATCACACGGATCTCCTGCACTGGACTCTTAGCTGTTTGTTGCAGGGCTGAGTTAAGGTGTAGGAACATTGTAAATTTCAGTTGTGGAGGGCAACACCGTGACCCGTAACAGTTGTAATTCGGGAGTGCCTGGAGGGAAAAACAGACCCCGCCAAGGATGCACCTGTCACGCCCCATCCTGTTCCCCAGGGGCAGCCAGCCTAACAGTTACGGTGCCACTCAGGCCTTTATATGTATTTGTTTAGCCCTGAATAAATAGGAGTGCGTGTGTATAGATAAACTCATGCCCATAGGTCCGTGTGCCTATCTGAGCAGGGAGGTGGGGGGGGGGGGCTCGCATTTTAGGATCCACTGTCCTACTCTGTTTTCAATCTCACTATTCCTGTCTCTTAATAATTAGAGCTCGGAGTTAGTTTTGGTACGAGAGAAGGTAAATTTTCATCCGAAATGTTGTGACACGTACATTGGTCTTCACCTCCATCTCCTGGCAATATAACTCCTGAAATCTTTAGACTATCTGAAGTGATCTCTTGGTGTGTGCTAAGGGCTTGACTGACAGCTGGCAGGTGCTATGTGGCTGCCGGTTGGGGCCTGGTTGCCTTAGTTACTTTTCTGTTGTCGTGATAAAAACACCACGACCAAGGCAACTTATAAAAGAAGGGATTAGCAGGGCAAGGTGGCACATGCCTATAAACCCAGCACCTGGGGAGGCAGAGGTCTCTGTGCTGGATCTCTGAGAATTAAAGGCCAGCTTGGTCTGTAGAGTGAGTCCAGGACAGCCAAGGCTACACAGAGAAGCCCTGTCTCAAAAAACAAAACAAAACAACAACAAAAACAACCCCAAAAAACAAATAAATAAAAGATTATGATTTCAGAGAGTTAAGAGTCTGTGACCATCATGGCAGGAAGCATGCCATCAGGTAGGCAGGTGTGACTCAGGGGCAGTAACTGAGAGCTTACACCTTGAGACACAACCACGAGGTAGAGAGAGGGACGCTGGGAATGGCTTGAGTGTTTTGAAACCTTAAAGCTCACCCCTAGTAATACACTGCCTCCAAGGACACACTTCCTAATCCTTCCCAAACACTTTCACCGGCTGTGGAGTACATACTCAAACATAGGGGCCTGAGGGGGACCATTCTTATTCAAACCACACGCTTCCCGGAGAGACTGAGGTAGGAGTGAAGGATTTTGATCTTTAGTCCCACTCCCCAGCCTTTTTAGGGAGATTAAGCTGGATACCAGGGGCCACTGTGTGATCATTGATTCGTGGGATGAAGTCTCCACAAAACCCAAAAGGATAGTGTTAAACAGGTGAAGATTCGTGGGGTGCCAGCTGCAGAGGCCGTGGAAGCCCCTGGTCCCCCCAAGCATTTCTTTGAGATTCGTGAGCCAGTCCATCAAATTAACGGACCCACGCAGGCAGTCTAAAGACCCCTGATGGTAGCCCCTGGGTCAGAAGCACTGGGCGACGCGGCTGGGGCTTGTGGCTGGTATCTGGTGAGGGCCTGCTGCACCACTGTGCTCTCAGCCTATGGGATGGGACGCTGTCCCCACGTAGATGTTCCCAGAGCAGAGTTGGGGTCGAGGGCTCTGCTGGCGTCCACTGCCACATCCTGCCTGCTGGCCGGCTGGGCAGACTCCTCGCACCTGCCGTGGGAAGTGTTGTGAAGACGCAGATGAAGCTAAGTTTGGCCCACTCCTCATACAGCTTCAATTTATCTCTTTATTTTTCATCTAAAAAATTCCAAACAGGCCAGGTGTGGTGTTGCACGCCTTTAATCCCAGCACGCAGGAGGCAGAGGCAGTCAGATCTTTGTGAGTTCGAGACCAGTTTGGTGTTCAAAGTGAGTCCAGGACAGCCCGGGCTCTGTTACACAGAGAAAACCTGTCGTGAAAAACAAACAAAACAAATGAAAACAAACACCCCCTCCCAAACAAACAGTGCATGGCTCCTGAGGAATGACACTTGAGGTCACCCTCCGGCTTCCACATGCGTGTGGATTCATATATGCGTTCATATGTACATATATGAACAAGCACACATGTAAACTTACATATGTATACACATACAAGAATTACTTTTTCTAGGTTCTTTTGGGGGAACAAACTCGGATAACTTAGAACAAAGTGCAAAAAATTAACTACAGGTTCTGACTAGTAGTAAACCGATTTTCTAGAGAAATGATGTAGTTTCTGTGTTGCTTTTCTCACCTAAGAACTCATTGTATGGGCTGGGTGCAGTGGCGCACGCCTGTGATCCCAGCGCTCAGGGAGGCAGAGGCAGGCGAGCTCCGTGAGTTCAAGGCCAGCCTGGTCTACAGAGGACTCTAGGAGAGCCAAGGCTACACAGAGAAACCCTGTCTCAGAGGAGAGGGGCAGAGAGAGAGATAGAGAGAGAGAGAAAGAGAGCTTGTTGGAATCTGGGCTGGGGCTGCACAAGCATCAGAACTGTTTGGATTCCCAGCACCAAAGCAGGAAGCAAGTTCTCACCGGCATCCGAGCTGGGAGGCACTCAGGGTTTGCTAGGCAGAGAGTCCAGCCGATCAGTGACTGCAGGGTCGGTGACAGCCCCACCCCTGTCCTCCCTGTCCACTTGCACCCCACTCCATGTGCGTGCACACCCATGCGGAAGACACTACATTCATTTCTTGTCAGCAGTGTTCTCTGGTGAAAGTCATGTCCATCTCTTTCCGAGTGCGTTTTAAAGTACTTTACAAGGGCTGGAGAGATGGTTCAGTGGTTAAGAACACCAGCTGCTCTTCCAGAGGTCCTGAGCTCAATTCCCAATAACTGCATGGTGGCTCACAGCTATCTGTAAGGAATCTGGTTCACTCTTCTGGGGTGCATGAAGACAGAGCATTCACGTACATAAAATAAATATCCTAATTAAAGAAAATTAAGTACTTTATAGATTTAGTTGACATGATTTTTTTCCTTCCTTCCTCCCTCCCTCCCCCTCCCTCCCTCCTTCCCCCTCCCTCCCTCCTTCCCTCCCTCCTTCCCTCCCTCCTTCCCTTCCTCTCCCTCCCTACCTCCTTCCCTTCCTCCCTCCCTCCCTTCTTCCCTCTCTTCTTTCTTTTTGGTTTTTCCAAGACAGGGTTTCTCTGTGTAGCCTTGACTGTCCTGGACTCACTTTGTAGACCAGGCTGGCCTCGAACCCACAGAGATCTGCCTGCCTCTGCCTCCCAGAGTGCTAGGATTATAAGCATGTACCACCGCGCCTAGCTCTTGTTTTGCTCTTTTTGAGAAAGGGTTTCTTTGTATAGCCCTGGCTGTCTTAGAACTAGTTACATAGACCAGGCTGGCCTCGAACTCATAGAGTCCTGCCTGCTGTCTCCCCAAGTGCTGGGATCACAGACATGCACCACTGTGGCTGGCTTCATCTTAACATTTTCTAATTGCATATTTCAGCATGTTTTTAAAGAAGCTCTTGACTTTTTTGTAGGTTAACCTTATAATCAGCTAGTTTATTGAATTTCTTATTTGTTCTCCTGTTCTCAGCTGTAAGGGGAAAGCTTTCCTACCTGGGTCTTTCCATCATATGCAAAGTGCAACTTTTTATCACTTTGTTTTTACTACCTGAACTTTTATTACACTTATTTCCGTCCTGTGTACAATGGAGTTGGATGCGCATGTCATAGTGCGTATGTGGAGGTCACAGGACAACTCAGGAGAGTTGTGGGTCCCTACCATGTGGGTCCCCGGAGTTTGGTCTTCAGGCTCAGCCCCAATGACCTTTATCCTCTGAGCCATCTGGCCGGTTAGTGATATTTATACAGTGTCTTTTTCATGTTATTTGGTAACTGGGTTAAGGGGTTAGTTGGGGGAGGGGGGAGGTCGTCCTGACCCAAGGAAATCTTCTTGGATCATGGTTACAATCAAGATTGTATCAAAGGGTGTACAGAAGGTACTGTAGCAGAGTGGTTGGGAAATGAGTTCCGGAAAGGCCTTGGGAAGGGAAATGAGGTGGCATCCAGAGAATGGTTAATGCATGGGGCACTGGTGAGGCTCAGAGAAGCAGGGGCAGCCTGAGCAATAGCAGGGACCTTACCCTGTAGAGCAGAATTTAGAAAGGACCAAGAGGTCCGTTAGCAGAGTGGCCCCGGAAGATGCCGGGACCATGATTGCTTGAGCCAATGAATATGTTACCTGATTTGGCAAGGGATCTTTCTAGATATAATGAAGATAATGGCCCTTTAAAGAAGACAGCCTGGATTCTGTAGATGTTTCCAGTATAATCCCAGGAGCCCTGAAAAGTGAAGGAGTTTCTCCCACTGAAAGCAGAACGAGCTGCTACAGAGAGACAAACCGGGGAGTGAGAGGGTCTTGCTTAGCTTCCAGGACTGATGGCGGCCATGCAGAAAGTTGGGGTAGGACCACAGGAGCTGTGATGGGTCCTTCCTGCAAGGGACCCAGCAGCAGCGGGGGTGAGCATGGACATGAGGCCCTTTCCAGAGCTCCCAGGAAGGGCACACTCCTGGACTCCTGTGACAGTACCCTGAGGGCCCGGCCGAGCTACCCATTAGCAGGCATTGGCCTCCAGAACCCTGACCTAATAACCGTGCTTCACTGTAAACTGTTTAGTCGGCCCCCACCGTGTTTTAGCAGCAGAAGAAAGTGAATCCCAAGGGGTGTCTGGGCATGGACGTTAACATTTTCAGAGTTTACTTTAGGCACGATGACGCCATCATGAGTTGGGCCCGGCAGCACAAGCTCAGAGTCTCAGCCAGCACTTAGAAGCTGAGACAGAAGGATCCTAGCTTCGTGGCCAGTCTGGGCTGTACTGGCCAAGGGCTGGGTGCACCTGGGCCCCATAGACAGACCCTGTTGTCAACCGTTGGAGGCAGCAAGTGGATGCAGAGAATAAACTGATTTGGGGGAGCACAGTAACAGAGCGACTGCAGGGTGATGGTGGGAAGGTTGGCGTAAGGTTCATCTAAGGGCTGGAGAGAGGGTTCAGGGGTTGGCAGCGCTTACTGCTCTTGCAGAGGGCTGAGCTTCAGTTCCTAGCATCGGCATCAGGTGGCTCACGGTCACCCACAGCTCTAGCTCTGGGGGTCCCCAGGGTCTCTTCTGCACACCCCTCCATACACTCCAGTGTAAATGTAATTTCAAAGGGCTAGAGAGATGGCGCAGTGGCTGAGAACATACATACATTGCTTTCCCAGAGGATCCAGACAGGGGGGTTCCCAGTACCCCACAGTGGGCTGCTCACAGCCTCCTGCGACTCCAGTTCCAGGGCATCTGATGCCCTCTTCGGCTTCGCCGGCACCTGAATGCCATGTGGTGCACACGCAGGCACGAGGGAGCAGCCACGAATAAACATAAATAAATCTTTTAAACAACAACAACAAAAGGCTGGAGGGTTGGCTTGGTCATTAAGGACACTTGCTGGTCTTACAGAATATCCAGGTTCAGGTCCCAACCATCTGTACCTTCAATTTTAGGGCATCTCGGGATGCCCTCTTCTGGCCTCTGCGAGCACCACGCACACGTATAGACAAAACACCCAATACATAGGAAATAAAAAGAAGTTTCTACAAAAATTATCCGAGAGCGTATGGTTGCTGAGATTGGCTGTCAACACGAGCGAGGTCACAGATGACTGGGTGCTGAGCAATCCGGAAACGTTCTCTCGAGACAGGTGCCTTGCCCGTGACTCAGCGGTTACTCTTGGCTTCGCGTCTAAACCGCTTTTCTGTTTTCGTTCCTAGGTCATGTAGGACATTGTAGACCATGTGAAGATGGGGCTCCTGGTGTTTGTGCGCAACCTGCTGCTAGCCCTCTGCCTCTTCCTGGTCCTGGGATTCTTGTACTATTCTGCCTGGAAGCTTCACTTACTCCAGTGGGAAGACTCCAGTAAGTATGGCCGCTGCGGCTCGCCCCGAGCTTGCCGCGTAGCCGAGGTGCCAGCGGGCATGGGCATAGAGACCCCACTGCTTCAGTTGCTGCTGAGAACTTGGGTGCTTTCTCCCCCACTTTCAATCCGCATGCTGTGGCAAATCTCAGCCTTCTGTACGAGCCCAGCGAGCATGTGCTGTTCTTCCGTTCAAACCCGGGACTGTAACCACACTCCTCCTTCCTGAAGGCTCTGGTCTTTTTTAATTAGCAAAGTGTCTCCCGCCCTCACTTCTCGGGTGTTGCCTCGGGGCTGGTATTGAGGTTGGGTGTCCTGCCCTCGGAGCGTCCATCTCCACTTTCCCCTTGCAGTTGCAATTTGATATGTCTCTGTTTTCTTTTCCCTGAAGGAAAGCTTTGTCTCCCTCGTCTTTGCAGCCCTTTGGTATTGAACTCGCACCTGAGTATCAGTGTCCTGGCAACTCCCGACCCCTTCCCTCCATCTGAGCCTCTGGTTTTGGGTGTGACATGGTGTCTCACTCACAGCCCGGCCGCTCTGGTTTCTGTTCCCCAGTGTCCTCTGACTTATAAGGCGTGCAGTTGAGGGGATGACATCACTTCCTTGTCACTCGTCACGGTATATCCTGTTCTTAGCTAGAGCGTGAAGCATCACACAGGAAACCCCTCACATCTCTTGTTTGGCTGTTTTGTTCAGTCTCAGCTTGTTTTAGGAAATGTTGCATGGTCTAGTCTGTTTCCCATTGGTGCCTGTTCTGAAAACCAGTTTTAATGCCCTTGGGTGTCAGCGTAGAACTGGCCCAGAGAGTAGGGTCAGCCTCTGGGCTGAGGTGGAAGAGGCAGCTGGCAGCTGGCTTGCCACCGTACCGAGGCTCTAACACTGCAGCTGCACCTCAAACCAGAGCAGGTGTCCAAACTTGGTGGGTAATTTTTAAGCCAAAATTTAAAATACCGTGTTAAGTCTTTATTGCTTTGTACAGAATGTTTGTGCCTCTTAAATGTGTAGCTCGGGCAGGGGCCGGGGCTCAGCTGGTAGGGCACTTACCTAGCACGTACAAAGCCCAACACCTAACACAACTGGGCATGGTGGCTCACACTTGTAATCCCAGTACTCAGGAGGAGGTGAGGTCAGGAGGATTGGAAGTTCAAGGTTATCCTTGGCTACATGGTGAGTTCAATACCATCCTAGGCTACATGAGACTTTAAAAAAAAAAAAAAAAAAAGCAAAAAACAATAAAGCTTAGCTTATAATTACCACCACTTTTGTGTTTCAAGAAGTTTTTTAGATTTGTTTGCCTTGACTTCTTTCTAGAATTAAGGTTGAGTGCTCCAAGGAGCATTTATAGCAGACAATGGAATTCCGAATGACGGCTCAGGATGTCAGTGGAAAGTGTGTGCAAGGAGCAGAGGCCTTCCCCCCTTCCATCAAAGTCATAACTAAGGATCATAATATTTTCCTAGAGAAGTAAAAAGGAATTAACATTATGGACGACCCAAAATGTCAGGCATTCAGGCAGACGATATATATTTTTTATTTCATCTAATTTAATTCTTGATATGTCTGTAAAGATGTCATTAATCTTCATTTTCCAGTTGGACAGACCACAGCACTTAATTAATGTACCAGGGTCACACAGCTGAGCTGGAACTGGATTCTGATTTTCCGTCTTTAAGACCCATTTCCTATAGAAAACTATAACAAATACTGAAAAGAGAGTTTAATTCTGTGTTCTACTTGATGAAAAGAAAGGATTCTCAGAGAGGTAGTAAAAAAAGAAAGGGAATAAGATGAAGGGAGGGAGAGGGAGAAGACCCTTGAAGACAAACTGGGCCTCAGTGATCCCAGCACTGGGAGCCAGAGCTAGGCGGATCTCTGGGAGTTCAGGGCCAGCCTGGTCTACATAGCGACATGGTAAGTCCCCAGCTCAGAAAAACAAAAAAATAAAATAACAACAACAAATCTTTTAAAAAAGTTATTACAAAGCTGGGCATGGTGGTGCACACCTGTAAGCCCAGCACCCTGGGAGGCAGAGGCAGGATCATTGTGAGTTCGAGGCCAGCCTGGTCTACAAAGTGAGTCCAGGGTAGCCAAGGCTACACAGAGAAACCCTCTCTCAAAACAAAACAAAACAAAACAAAACAAAACACAAAGTTATTACAGAAAAAAAAATAGCATAGAAACTACGTGTTGTGGCAAACACACCCAAGAGCTGAGAAGCTGAAGCAGTCTGGGCTCCATGCCAAGACACTGTTTCAACAGTAGACAAGCGGAGCTGGTGGGCCAGGTCATGGCAGTTCACTCAGGAGGCTGACACACAAACATCGAAAGCTTGAGAGCTACCCGGGCTACGCAGTGAGTTCAAGGCTAGCCTGGGCACCGTCCTGTGATGTTGTCTCAAAATTGAAAAGAATCATAAAAGAAGCTGGGAACAAGGCTACTGGTAAAGCTTGGCCTCACATGCAGCCCTAGGTTCAGACCCCAGCACTGCATGCATGCGCGCACACACACACACACACACACACACACACACCCATATACATACACTCGCACACACATACACATTCACAAGCATACACTGACGTATATATATAAACACATACATATACACACATACACAGACTCACCGACATACACACATTTACAGATACACATAACACAGCATGTACATGTGCATGCACACTCCCACACCTTATACACATATCACACACACACATACTTGTGCACACACTCTCTTACACACACGCACACAGACACACACATCTAGACACATTCCCTCACAGACACACACTTTACATAGTACCAACTGTGGAGTTACAGTATTCTGAAATGCACGCGCTCGTCTTCTGCAGCTATTTCTGTAAATTACTAGGCAACCCAACAGAGATAGCCCTCGGCGTCTTCCCCTTCCTCCTCCCCAAGTGCGGATAAAGAGCTCCTGGTCTCTGCACCCTGGTCATTTACCTGGCTCCGGCTAAGAGTAGGTATCTCTTCCTAGAAAGGACTCCAGCGACCTGTCTCCTGGAAACTGTGCCTGTTAATTTAAAGTTCTCTTACTCTTTGTTGAGCCCATGCCGGGCTCGTCCCGAACTCGTGCCTCTGTGCTCAGTTGTAGTAAGTCCCCTCAGCTTCATCTTCGTGAGCGATTGTAGCCAGGAGGGCCTTTAAATACATGCTGCTGATCTGGTTGCTGCTGAGAAGCTCGTGGAGCAAGTCGGTTGGAAACTGTGTCAGATTTCTAAGAAGGACAGGCCGAACCGAGCTAGTAGACGAAGGACATGCATTGTATTAACTCTTAGCGAGAGAGGGCGCAGTTTGAAGAGTGTGTGCTGCTCCGCTGAAGGACCTGAGTTCGGTTCTCAGTGTCCACACCAGGTGCCTCACCCCCGCCTGTGACTCCAGCTCCAGCGGATCCAACACCCCTCTGGCCTCTGCACGTACCCCCCCACACATGCACACACGCACACAGATGCACGCACACAGGTAAATAATAAATAAGTCTCGTCAGAAAGTGAAGGGGAGGGCGGCCTTTGGCTCAGGGTGGCCTTTGGCTCAGGGCGAGCTTCCCGGTGCTGCGACCCTCCAATACCCCAAGTTGTAGTGACCCCCCCCCCAGCTGTAAAATTATTTTGTTGCTACCCCTCAGCTGTAATCTTTCTAGTGCTGTGGATTGTAATGTAAATATCTGATACGCAGGAGACCTGGTATTCGACCCCCCTGAAGGGGTCGCCATCACAGGCTAAACATTCTCTCCCTGTGACGAGACAGTAACAGGTGTCGGAAGTAGCTTTGGCCCTATAAAGAACTGTTCACATGGACAAAAAAAAAAAAAAAAACCTAACGGGCTGTGTCAGACACGGGGCACCGGATGTCAGAGCTTTCTGGCCCAGAGGCAGTGGGAGGCGCATTCAGGGCACTGGAAACAGTGGGAGTGTGCGGGGTGGCCCACCCGGGGCCGTTCAGACACCTGGGGGGGGGGGGTGTTCCACGGGCCCGAGCTGTCAGGCACGGCAGAAGCAGGGAGCTGTCTGCAGCTCTGCCCTGGATGATGAAGAGGGCGGCAGGCCAGGCGAGGTGGGCGAAAGCCCTGCAGTGGGCCGCTCGCAGCGCCGGGGGTGCAGGGGGGGCACCGAGTCCCACCCGAGACCCGAGGCCTACCGTGCGCCCGCTCTCCCAAGGCCGACAGCCTTTGACGTTTGGGGCGCGGCAAACTTAGAAAACAGCTTGTAAGATGTTACACACGCGCGCGCGCGCGGGCGCGTGTGCGCCCGTGTCAGTGACTCCTTACTCCAGAGAAGCGAAAGACCTCTGTCTGCGAAAAGTTTGGGAAACAAATGTCCAGGGCAGATGTGTTAACAATAACCTCAGTTTCTGTTAGTGACCAGTGAAACGCTGCGTGCCGCAGTGCCCAGCAGAACATCACTTAGCGCTGAAGAGGGAACAGGCTACCGTTACATGAGGCAGTGTGGGCGAGTCCCACACCGAGCAAGCGAAAGAAGCTAGGTAGGAAGGAGGACAAATCATTCGATCCCATTAAGTTCCAGAAAGGGTTAAACCGGTCCCTGGCTGTAGAGATTACATCAGTGGTTGATGTACTTAGAGGACTGTGGAGACTTGAAGGGATTTTCTGGGGCGCTGAAATACTGCGCAACTGAGATCATGCCCACACAAGTGTATTTATTTGCCAGAAGCCAGAAGGCGTATCTCCTTAAATGTGAATTTTCTTTTTATGCATTTTTTACAATGTAAATATATTTCATTAAAATCTCTATGTTAAAAATAAAGAGTTAGGGCCGGCAAAATGGCTCAGTGAGTAAAGGTGCTTTCTGCAAAGCCTGGCGACCTGAGTCTGGCCTCCAGCATCTGTGCGGTAGAAGAGAACAGACTCCTAAAGGTTGTCTTCTGACTTCCCATATGGTTGCTGGGAATTGAACTCAGGACCTCTGGAAGAGCAGCCAGTGCTCTTAACCTCTGAGCCATCTCTCCAGCCCCCATATAATCCTTTTGTAAAAGATCTATTAATATCATTTTATATGTATGATCATTTTGTCTGCATGTATGTAAGTGCCTGGTGTTCAGAGAGGTCAGAAGAGGGCATCAGACCCCCTGGGCCTGCAGTTACAGATGGTTGTGATCCACTGTGTGGGTCCTGGGAATTGAACCAGGGTCCTCTAGAAGAGCAACAAGTGCTCTTAATTGCGAAGCCAATCTCCAGACCCTAATTTTTTTAAAACTGAAGAAAAGAAAAGAAAGCAAGAGACCTACCCTTCTGGCCGTCAAAGTCTGCCCTGAAGCCACAATGTATAAATGGTAGTAGCATTGGCACAGGAAGAAGGCGTGGACTGGTCACCCTCAGGGCAGGAGTATGTGCTCAGAAGTTTGCTCGTGAGAGACAGATACATTCAGATGTAAGGGGAAGGATTATTCTACCTTGTTTTCAGACAGTCACCTAATTTAGTCAGAAAAAAATCAAGTTAAATCTTTCTCATAACACACAAAAAAACCCAATTATATATCAAGGTTATAAAGAGTATAATACTAAGGATGAAAAGAATTCATTGACATGACAACAAGGCCAGGAATCATAAAAGAAGAAAATGGAAAAAGTTATTGTCTATTAAATTTTTTTATGTGAAGGAAATTGTAAAATTTTAAGCAAAGGCAAATAACGAAGAACATATTTTTATTGTACAGGATAGAGTTTTTGTTTGCATAATTTTTAGAAATCCACTTTTCTTTCTTTACTTTTCATTAGTTTAAATTGGGAGGAGAACAGCATCACACGGATTCTGTGTCCGGTATCCTACTAAGGAAGGTTGCTTCGGGTGTTGTTTTTAATAAAAAAAACTCAAACATTCAACTTTACCAATCAAGCCAGATGCTGGGGTGAAGGCCTAGCCCAAAGAGGCTGAGAAAGCACCCACATACCATCCTATTCAGCCAACATCCCAGAAAGAAAAAGCCATCTTCTCCATGTTGTCTTAAAAAACGCTTCACACTGAATGTGCCTCCTCTCCACTTCCTGTGTGTCTCTCTATCCATCCTCCAGACTTCCTCTCACTCTCTGGCTTTTTCCCTACTGTCACTCCCTGTCAACTGGTTGTTTGCTCTGCCTCTTAACCTATGGTTGACTTTATTTAATCCTGTGACAGAAAGCTCCTAGATTAAAGGTGTGTCCTAGGGCTGAGCCATACCACAACTAGAAACAGGTTTCCCCAGTCTTGGGGTTCACAGTATGATCAAATATCCTGCAACATTTTTGGAATTTGACAAGAACCATGCCACTGTTCCCATGGGCCAGGGTTGCCTTTCCCCAGATTACTCTGGTTTGGTTTGTCTCCAGGAGTCACTGCGTCGTTTTTTGCTTTGCACACATAAGCACATCTCTTGCCTGAGTAGAGGTCAATTTAATCTCGGGCACAAACACCTTCAGCTTTAAGAAGAGCTGTGTGCTCTTTGGTGCTGGAGACCTTGCTTACAGCCAGCTAAAATGGCCTTGCACCACAGCCTCCCAGACTTTTATTTTCTCTGTAGAAGTCCTGTTCCCAGCAGACCCCAGTAATCTGTCCCCAAAGTTCAGTAGCTGTAGTAGAGATTTAGAATCTATATGTATATATAGTTTTAAGTTGTTCCTTTATATTTATTTGCTCATTTATTGTGTTGTAGCCTCACCATGTTGCCTGAGTTATTCACAACTCTTAGCTCCAAGTAATTCTCCCACCTCAGCCTCCCAAGGGTATATATCACCACACTTAAACTTATATTTTTAATACACATTAAGAACTTGTGTAATTTTTTTAATTAGCTTTATTTACTTTGTGTCTCCGGGTGTTTTGTCTACATGTATATGTGTACACCCCTTACATGCCCCTTGCTCGCAGAGGTCAGAAGAGGGTGTCAGCTACCCTGGAGCTAGAGTTACAAATGGCTGGGAGCTGCCACGTGGGTGCTGGGAATCAGACCCCAGTCCCCTGTAAGAGCAACAAGTGCCCTTAGCCGCCGAGCCATCTCTCTTGCCCTCACATTCACAAATTTAAATATCATACTGCTTTTTAGGCACACACCCCCCCCCCCCCCCCCGTCTATCTGCCTCGTAACCGTTCCCCAGCAGTTCAGTCTAAGCACTCCTTTACATCGCCGTGGGCAGTGGTGAGGAGCGTGCACACGACGGGGTGCGCAGGGGCTGCGGGACACGCCCAGGCTTCCCGGAGAAAACTCACCCCGGAGGGATTACACTGCCTTTGGAACTTGGTCTTGGGCAGGAGTCCTGTGGCCGTTTTACCGTGACTGTGATGATAGCCGCAGTGCAAGGATACACGAGGGCCACTGGAATAAGAGAGTGTGGCACACACTAACTGGTAGAGCCAGTGCGCCTACACACACACACACACACACACACACACACACACACACACACACTGTCCCGTGCGCACATGCACATCCATCCAGAGGGCAGTCGTTTGCAAGGTGCGAAGTCAGTAGCGGGAGGCATTTATTGGCAGGGCGGTCCTCCCTTGCCCGCCGACGCAGCCAGAGAACCCTCGGTGACCTGTCCAGCAGCGGTTGCCTGGGTGCCACCATGCTGCCTGTCGTGTTGACGGTGGGCTAAACCTCTGAGGCAGCCACCATGTGGGTTCTGGGAGCTGAACCTGGGTCCCCTGGAAGAGCAGCCAATGCTCTCAAGTGAAGAGCCGTCTCTCCAGCCCCTGCTAACATATCTCGAAGATTCACATTCCTGGAGCCGAGCCCTCGCATCTTACGTTTTTTGTGAGAACAACTCAGGCTGCTGTCCCATTTGCTTCGTAGCTGAGAATGATCCTGAATTCGGTATTTTCCGCCTCCATCTCCCTAGTTCAGAGCTTGCCGCCGCGTGCCCCCAGGCCCAGCTTGCACGAGTGCTTCAGTCCCAATTGGGCGTGTTTGTTTGGTAGTACATTTTAAAGTTGAGGCTCACGAGGCTTGACATTATATTAAAGCCTTGTTTGCGATCACACGCCTGGAGTTCTAAAGTCTGGGCCATTCCTACCCAGTTTCGCAGATGGGAAAAGTCAGGCTTTTGGGAGTGGGGTTGTTTGTTTGGGGACAGGATCTCATGATGCAGCCCCGGCAGAACTGGAACTCTCTGATACCCACCCGCCATTGCCTCTGTGTAGGCCTCTAACCTCTCCCCATGGGAAAACTGAGTGTTAGGTGAGCTGGTCCTGAGTGGAGACAGGTCTACAGTCTGGGCTCAGTGCTTGGTGTCTAGGGGTTCTGTTCCCTGACTTCCATGAGACACAGAGTCCTTTTCTCTGGGGCTATCTTTCCTTCTTTTTGCCCCTCAGTAGCTAAGGGCCAGAAAGTCCTCTCGGCGAGTTACGAGTTTACTTCAGTGGAAACAGTGAACTGATAGGGTCGGAGGTCAGCAGGGGCGGAAGTCTCCGTACAAGTAAACTAGGCTCAATGGTGCGAACATCTGCTCAAGAGTGTTCCTGTTTGAACAGTACCCCCCCCCCATGATGTCAGAAAACTGTACTGCTGTCGGTGTGCCTTGGCGGTAGGGCTTGTCACTGTGCGGTCCACAGCCAGCCAAACTCCCGGCTGAGCCAGCTCAGATCGACACTTCAGCAGGAATGGCAGTGACTTCATACCATACCCATTTTAAGGCAGTGCTGGAAACTCGCCGATTTGAGAGCAAGGGTCAGAACGCTACGCGTGGGTGGAGGGAGCTCTCCAGGCCCCGAGGCTCACCGGCCGCTCAAGAGACGCTGACTTCTGTTTGCAGTGCGCTCCAGACAAATGCCTCTTCTGGTTTTACTTAAATCGGTTGTTTTTCAAAATAATTCAGTAATTTCTTGTGTAGACTTCTGATAAGGATAAGGCCTAATTATGAATAAAAGTGAAAATATCTGGAGCAACCTGTGTCACAAAGAATGAACTTGCAATTTTGGGTCAGTTTGTGGACTATCAGGAAAAGCCATCAGCGAGCTGTTTTGGATCACCACTTTTTTTTCCCCCCTTGAGACAAGGTCTCATGTGGCCCGGACTGACCTAAAGCTCTCGGTGTAGCTGAGGATGGCTTTGAACTGCCGAGTCTTCCACCTCCACCTCCTGTGTGCTGTGTACAAGGTATGTGTCACCACACCTGATTTTTCTGTGGTGCTGGGGATTGAACCCAGGGCTCCATGCCTGCAAGGCAATCGCTCTCCCAGCTGAGCCATTACCCGCCCCCCCCCCCCATCACCCATCTCTCTCTGTTGTGTTCCTGATGAGAAATTTGGATAGCGTTTTGTTTTCCCTCCTTGGCTATTGACGGCCTTTGTCATCCACACCTTTCTCAAGATTCCAAACTCACGCTACTGCCCCCTTGTCTAGACGTCTGACCTGTGCCCCGTGCCCCTGTCCCCTGTCCCCTCCCGTCCTGGGCTCCATGCAACTCCTTCTGTGGCTCCGAAGCTGAAACCTCTCCACAGTAAGGAGGGGCTCTCACCATCTCACATATGAAGGTATTTTCACTGTCAGACAATAAAAACAGTAGTGTTGATGCTAACACAAGAAGAAGAAGAAAAGGAACAACTTGAAAACCAGAAAGAGCAGAGACAGAGGATAGAGGAATTTAATGAGCGTGACGCCAGGAGCAGGAAGGACACACACCTCACTGAAGAGCTTGAGAACTGCATCCATGAAATCCACACACAAACGGAGACTTCAGAGAAGCCTCACGCTTGCAGAGTCAGGGCTGGAAGGACGGCTCTGCAGTTAGCAGCATGCACTGCCCTCTTGCCAAGGACCAGGGTTCAGTTCCCAGAACCCACATCATGTGTGTCTGTGAGTCAAGCTCCAGGGGGGTCCAGTCCAACTGGTCCGTCCTCCCTGAGCACCTGCACATTCCCACACAGGCGTACAGACACGTAATTCAAAAGGAAACCGTCAGAAGAAAAGAGTCCAAGGGGAATGGTCAGTTAGAAGTTTGTGACCTGCTGTGACAAGTGGCCGAGAGCAGCAAAGAGGAATTAGGGAGTCGGCTCTTGGCTTCCGAGGCTCTGTCTGCTGGGCAGATGTGACAGAGTGGAGCAGTCAGGAAATGAACAGTGTCCGCTCCCTTCTCCTTTGCCGGATTCTGTTCTCTGCAGGTCCCCAGCCTCTTAACGTGGTGCTGCCCACACCCATCCTCCCTGCTTCGTCAGCTCACCTTGGAAATACCGTCAGACACACCTGGGGGATGTGCTGTATCTTAATCTTCCACAAACTTGTAGTTGCAATCCAGCTGACAGTCAAGGGTAAGCATAGGAGTGTCTAAGAGAAGGACAGGAACAAAATCCTAGGTATGCATGCATCCTAGGCAAGAGCCCGGCATGGCGGTGCACTGTGGTCTCAGCCCTTGGGAGGTTCAGGGACGAAGGGTCCTCCTCAGCTCCAGAGTCAGTTTAAGGCCAGCCTGGGCTGCATGAGACTGCTAAAACGAATACCAAGGACAAGCACAGCGGTCGGAGAAAATCATAGGAAAACATGTTGAGCTTCTTTAAACTATGTATAATGTCTTTGTGTTACTAAGGATACCACAGACAAAATTAATTACCGAGAATACAGGAAAGAAGGCTCCAGTGTTTGAAATTTACAAGGGTTGGTGTTTAGAACACACAGAGACCATGCAGTCAAGAGAAAGGGACCCTGATGGGCCGAAGCTCAGTTGCTAGAGTGCTCGCTTAGCATGCAGGAAGCCCATGCTCTAACCGCATGAAAGCTGAGGTGCTACACACCCAAGATCCCAGTATCCGGGGCGGGGAGGGGGTTGACAGCAGAATTTAGAAGGTCTGAGTTCAAGGCCGGACAGTTATGTGAGACCCTGTCCAGAGACATAGAGAAGGGGGGAAGCTCCAGATTTCAGCAGGAAATAGGCAAAGAACTGTAACAGGCGTTTTAAAGAATTAAGAAACCCCACAGCCAGATGTGGTGGCACAGGCCCGTAATCCCAGCACTCAGAGAGGCAGAGGCAGGAGGATCTCTGTGAGTTCGAGGCCAGCCTGGTCTACAAAACGAGTCCAGACCAAGGCTACACCGAGAAACCCTGTCTCAAAATAGCACTTTCTGCCTCTTTGACAAGAATTCAAAAGCTGAATAATGTCTAAGTTGATCAGAATGTGAAAGTCTTGTAATTTTTCTTTTCTTTTTCTTTTTTTTTTTTTTTTGCTGTCAGGAGATAGATGCTGCAACTGTTCTAGAAAGCCACATAAGATAATTGCCTTAAGCACACACGTGAGCGTAATGTCACCCGGCACGCCTCCCCTTTCCCTCTATACTCCACACAGCTCAACAGAGACAGGCATTGTTTTGGACCAAGCAGTCAGAAGATGAGTGAACTTCCACCCGGAGGGTGGGGGTGTGAGCAAGAGGCAGGGTGATGTCATAAATGCCACACAGCCATTTGAAGCAGAAGCTACAGACATAAGACATGGACAGAATGTAAAGAGAGAGCCCTGTTTGGATTAATAAAAGAGTCATAATTATACAGTT
Source organism: Psammomys obesus (assembly GCF_907164565.1). NCBI lineage: Eukaryota > Metazoa > Chordata > Mammalia > Rodentia > Muridae > Psammomys > Psammomys obesus. The sequence continues at coordinate 2,501,420 of NW_026594311.1, read as the reverse complement.
TTATTTTTATAACTCGAAAGAACACCATCAGGCATGGTGGCTCACAGCAGTAATTTTAGCACTTGGGAAGCTCAGGCAGGAGGATTCCCACGAGTTTAATACAGCGTGGGATACAGAGTCTCAAAAACAAAACAACAAGCCTGCCAAAGGTACCTGTGCAAAGACTGTAAGGTAGGCTGTAAGGAAGCATGAGCCGAAGCATCTCAGTGCTCGGGAGGCAGAGGCAGGCGGATCTCTGAGTTCAAAGCCAGCCTGGTCTACAAAGTGAGTTCCAGGACAGCCAAGGCCACACAGAAAAACCCTGTCTTAGAAAACAAACACAAAATAAAACAAGTATGAGCTGAGATTCAGAACTGTTGAGCTTGGCACTGGGGCTCTGGTGCACTGCTGGACCCCTTGCCTAGTCCACCCTAAACTGTGGATTCAGTGGCCAAAAAAGAAAGAAAATTAGATTATATATATTAGATTATATATAAAATTAGATTATATATATATTATATATATATATTTTTTTTTTTACCAAAATTAAAATCGCCTGTGATTCAAAAGAGAATAAAAAGGTAAAACTCAGTATTAGAAAACCCTCTATACTTGTGTATAGAATATCTTTTATTCAATACTTATGTAGATTTATGTGCAAAATATAAGGCTTTTACAATTAACAGCGAGACGATATGCAGCCTTCTAAAAAGGAACGGAAGAAGCCGGGGTTGGGGGGTGATGGTGCGTACATGTAATCCTAGCATTCTGGGAGGCAGAGGCAGGAGGATTGCTGTGAGTTCAAGGCCAGCCTGGTCTACAAAGTAAGTCCAGGACAGCCAAGGCTACACAGAGAAAGCCTGTCTCAACAGACCAAACCAACCAGACGAAAAGAGTGGAAGACTCAAGAGATGCTTCATGAAAGAAAACCTCTGAAGGACTCAAGCCTCCATCACTAGTCACCTGAGAAACTACAGAGATTCGAGCTACCCATCAGAACGTTAAAGTTAAGAAACATGGTGGGGGAAAAAAACCCAAAATGTGGAGAGGCATTGACAAAGCATCCTGTAGTCTGTGGCAAATGGAGTTGGTACAAGGACTTTGGAAGCTTGTTTGGCAGACTTTTAGCAAGATAAACATGGTTGCCGAATGCTGTATACTTATTTAAGTATGTGTGTTAGAAAAATGATGCAAGCAAAATGGCTTGGTGGGTAAAGGGTGCTGGCTGCCAAGCCTGATTCCCTGAGTTCAATCCCTGGGACCCACAGGGAAGGAGAGAACCAACTCCCGAAGGTTATTCTCTGACAGCCATGCATATTCATGACATGTTCATGCCTCTCTCCCTCCCGGAACACACACACACACTGGTTTATTGGCTAGTTAGTTAATTAGTTAATTCAAAGTGCCCGTTGCATGGCTCCCTTCATAAGAAAGTGAAAGTGGTTGTTGGTATAACTGAAGAGCAGCTCATCATTTCTCTGCAGAAGGAGGTTTTGGGAGTGATAGGAATGGCCTAGAGATGATGATGGTGAAGCTTTTGTGAGTGTGTATCTGTCAGAAATCTTTAGGTTGCGTGCTTTAATGCAGCGTATTTATTGTATGTGAATTCTCCAGTAGAACTAGTCCGAAAAGCTCCATTCTAGAAAGCACCCCAACCGTCAGCACTGTAGGGTGCTGACTGTGCGGGAGGTGGGTGCTGAAGAGGGGAGGACCAAGGGCCCGATTTATGTCACTCTCTGGTTGCTGAGGTGTGGCCCTCGGTTTGATGGGACAGTTGTTCCTGTGTGCCTGTACCTCCCATGACAGCTGGGACAGCCACAGTGATGGCCAGTAGGTACACTGCTGTGAGACTGAGCCCTTGCTGAGGTAGAATCGTCCTTGCTGAGGGCCGGAGACTGCCTGATTGCTAAGACGCTGAAGCTCCCCAGCTTGTTCCAAAAATCAGCATCATTTTCAATCAAAATCTGAGAAAGGTTGAGTTTCTGTCTCTCTGGTAGAAATCGACAGTATATTTTAAAATTCATATGAAAGTCCAGAGACCCTCAGATAGGGTTTTTAGAAAGAAGCAGGTGGGAGGGGGTTCCCGTAGCCTGCTGTGAGCTTCTGTGTAGAACCACAGTAACCAGGACAGGAGTGTTGTGTAAAGTACACATTCAGATCACTGGGGCGGTAGAATCCAGAAATAGATCCACATGTGTGTGGCCAGTGGACGTTTGGCCAGAGGGCCAGGGCCATTCAGGGAGGACAGCACAATCTAATCACTTAACGACTGCAGAAGAAATGCAGGCCTCGGCTTTTGTCTCTCCAGCCGCAACATTCCATCCAAACGGATGACTCATTGGCCTTTTTCCTGCTTGACCCTTTAGTAAGTTCCTCATGCTGTGGTGGTCCCAGACGTGGACTCATTTTCATGGCTACTTCATCACTGTAATTCTGTTACTGTCATGAATCACAGTGTAAATATCTGATGTGTCACAGAGAAGACAGTAAGACCTGGGATGGGAATCCAAGTGAGCTTACGTCTGGTAACAGTTTCTTAAGTAGCATCAGAAACACTTAATGTATTGAACTTGATTTAAAAAAAAAAAAAAAAGTCAGGTGGTGGTGGTGGGACACACCTTTAGTCCCAGCACTCAGGAGGCAGGCAGATCTCTGTGAGTTTGGGGCCAGCCTGGTCTACATGATGAGTTTAAGGACAGCCAGGGCTACGCAGAGAGAAACCCCATCTTGAAAAACCAAAATTAATGAAGTAATTAAGTGGAGCCTGGTGCCGCAGCTTCAGGAGGCTGAAGAGAAAGATCTCAAAGCCAGCCTGGTAATACAGAACTTACCTCAGATTTTTTTTTTTTCTTGTAATCTTCACACTCTGAAAATGAAGGCAGGAGGATTAGAAGCTCAAGATAATCCTTGAGTTCCATGCCAGCCTGGGCTACAGGGAGACCCTGTCCCAACGAACAAACCATTACGACGTCTTATTTATTGTCCTGCTCTTTTTAAGGATTTTTACGTGCGTGCTTATGCAGCACATTTGTGCAGCTGTGGAGGCCAGAGGGTGGTGGATGTCTGTCTGGGTGATGGGAACTGAACCTGTGTCCTCTGGAAGAGCAGCCAGTGCTCTGAAACCATTCTCCGTCTCCCTGTATTCACACACACACATGCACGCACTCACACACGCGAGCACATGTACATGCATGTGCGGGCACACACACAGAGAGAGATTCCGTCATTCCCCATTACTCTTTTCCTTCTCCCTCCCTTTCTGTTTGTCCACAGTCTTCCTTCTACTCTCACGTGGTGTCATTTTGAACACTTAAGAAGTCTTATGACCCAGGGCAGGACGACAAAGGGCCAATTAAGACTGGACAGTCTTAAACAAAACAATAGGCGCCTCACTGAAGCGCACCTACAGATGGCAGGTAATCATTTGAAAAGCTGCTCGCCGTATTAGCAATTAGGAGAAATGCAAATTAAAGCCGTGGTAATCGACTACTCTAATAACCCTGTAGAACGGCAGAAATTAAAAGACTCTATCAGGTTAGCGACGGGCCAGCAACTGCAGCCGAGACTCCACTGCCGGTGGGGATGTAAAATGGTACAGCCACTTTGAAAACCAGTTTGGCAACGTCTTGAAAATGAAGTTCACCCAGCATCCCCCGGGCCACACCGCACGAAGAGAAATGAAAGCGCACATCCATGGTCAGACTCGCACTGAACGGTTTTAGCAACTTTTATTGTAATGGCCCAAACTGGAAGCAACCTGAACAAAGAACCGTGGCATTTGTACGCAGTGTGGTGCCACTCGGTATTCAAACAACAACAACAAAAAAAAACGACTGATGCCTGTAATAGCTTACACGCACCCCATGTAATTATCCGGAGTGCAGGAAGCCAGCTATGAGGAACTCGCTTTGTGATATATTTGTGCAGACTTGTATGAAATACAAGCTTATTTTTGTGACGAAAAGCAGATAGGGTTGCTGTATGCTCATTAGCTTAGTTGTGGCATCACTCGGTATGTCCCAGATAATGACTGTCAAAGTACAGCAACCTGTGCATCTTCCAGAGAAGTTTGTTGCATGTGAATTGTAAATTGGTGATGCTATCTGAAAAGCAGCCAGAGTAAAAACAAACAAACAAACAAACAAACAGAACAACAACAACAAAACTACCCCAGAAGGAATGCTGCTTGGACAAAGTTGGTTTTCACCAGCAATAAAAGCCAGATGATGATGAACTGTTTTATCGTTAAAGATAACAATGACGTCGTCCTCGCATGCGCACTGTGCGGGCAGGGAACCCATCTTCTACGAATGAGAGGCATGCTGAAGGAAATTCACTGCCAATAAAGCGCTAACAATTGAAACTCCTAGAATACGGCCCTCCAGCAGTATTGTCCGGTCAACACTTGGCATCGTCACAAACTAAAGGGGGGTGTGTGTGTGTGTGTGTGTGCTATGTTGCCAGCTACTGATAGGCTCTCAATAGGAAGAGAGTTTCAGGAGTCAGAGCGCTTTTCCTGCACTATTTGGTAGTATATGCAGATCCCTTGATAGCCTTGTTAAATGGGCAGGTTGGACTTTCTAGGTTAATTACTCTAAGAAAAGAGAGTGTACATAAAGCGCATAACTTAAAGTCCAACAGAAGGGTCTGGACAGATGGTTCACAGCTTAGGAGTGCCTGGCGCTCTTGCAGAAAACCCAAAGAACTCAGGCATTTCAGAACGGATAAGGGGCTCTTGCGCCCTCTTGTGGCCTTCCTGAGTTCCTGCACTTTCATGCACACACGTGCCCCTGCGTATGTACAAGTAATTAAAAATGAGATAAGATCTTAAACAAAACAAAAGAAAAACCCAAAACACTTACGCAAAAATGTAATAAGATGTGTGGGAAGGAAGCAGGAGAGTCAGTACAGGAAAAAGTAGTGCTGAAGGAAGACCCACAGCGTCTGGACCAAACAGAGGAATGTGTTGGCAGGCAGAGGAGCCCTGCCTCTTGTGTTGTTTCTGAGGGAAGCAAGAGGCTGTGTTCCTAGGAACAGTGCGAGTTGCTCCACCCAAGTGTTTCCATATGAATAAGAGGCTTACTGCCAGTTGCCCCGTGTGGTGTGTCGGCTGCTCTGACACCACAAAGGGATTGTAGGGAAGACTGCTCACTCCACAGCACAGATCAAAGCAGAAGCGCCAAGCAGTAGCAGCCAGTTAGTCTTTATTTATTTATTTTTTTCCTATTAAAGTTTTTGTTTGTTTGTTTTCGAAACAGAGATTCTCTGTGTAGCCCTGGCTGTCCTGGAACTTGCTCTGTAAACCAAGCTGGCCTCCAACTCAAGAGATCCGCCTGCCTCTGCCTCCTGAGCGCTGGGATTAAAGGCGTGTGCCACCATGGCCTAGTTACTCATCGTTCTTAAAAAGCCAGTTTTACTTAATGTTACTAGTGAGACAGATTAAGTTCACTAAGGGTTGACCTTGGATATGGTCGCCGCGGTGCCTCCCCCCCCCCACTGTCTCCAGACTGCTCGTGTGCTCCTTGAATTGTACGCCAAGCCAGCTGCTTTCTGAACATACTGTTTCTACTTGAAGAAATGGCTCACAGGCAGACCATGCCTATCTGCATTAGGGTCAGAGATAGATGACTTTTTCTTAGAATGAATGAGGTGAACCTACAGCCCGGAGGAAGCCACCAACTGTGTTTCCCCAGTTCTCAAGTCACTTGAATTCTGGAGGACTTGTTCCTGCTGCTGTTGTGTGATTTTTTCCTGGGGGGACATGAATTCACCCCAGGAGCTCACCCAGGATCTAGCACCTGCCAAGACCACGCCACTCCTCCCATCCCCATAAGGGGAAGTCAACACCTTCATTCCAGTAGCCCTCACTGCCACTGTATTTCGCTTGTTCTGTTTCCTTGTTTGTGAGGCCAGGGTATCTATCCTGTAGGTCAGGGCAGTAATAGGTTCCACGGTGGATGGTCATGTCATCCCCAGAGGAAATAGTTCTACCTCAGCAGCTGCCACCAGCCGGCAGCGCCATTGCTTGAGCACTTTTTTGTTACGATATTAACAAGTGATATTAAGAAGTGTGGCTGTACTGAATGAACATCTGGAGGTGCGGAAAGATGGTCATAACCCCGGGGAACAGTGAGACCCCGCTCACCCCCCTCTGGAAAGCTGCAAAACCACCCACGGCTACGAGAACGCCTGTAAATTTGAACGAGATGGATCCCCGGAGGGCTCTGATACTGGTCCAAAGTTTCATGTTTAAATTACGGTTTAATTTTAGGTAGCATCAAAGACCGCCCATGGCCGTCTGGAGAAGTTAATTGTCATCTTCCTGGCTTATCCTGTTTTCCTGTGAGAGGCCAACTGTATATGCTTTATCCCGGTGCCTTTTGTTACCTTTCTTGTCTTTGTGACACAGCAGCTGACAGACACGCCCTAGGAGAGGAAGTCAGTGGTTGGCTCATGGTTTGAGGAAAACAGTCCTGGGTGGAGAAGCCGTGGCGTCTGAGGTGGCTTGGGCTGGAGCTGCTGGAGCTGGTGGTATGTCTCCCTCACCGCTGCACTGCTCCAGAAGCAGAGAGCTGGGGCTGGAACTGAGGCCTTCTTCTCCCAGCAACCCATCACTTCAGGCAGTCCCCACCTCCTGAGTGTCCCCTCGTCTCCCCAAACAGCATCTCCAGCCAGAGACCAGGTGTTCAAACATGAGCCCGTAAGGACATTACACATTCTAGCCGGAACATCCCGCTTCACACTCCCTGGCTCCAAGGCAGAGTGCACTCAGCCAACTTCAAAAGTCCCCACAGAACTAACAGTTCCCAACACCGGTCAAATGTCCAAAGTCCCTTCTGACACTCAGGACGAACTCTTAACTTTGAACCCCTGTAAAAGGAAAAACAAAACAAAAACCGAGTGTCACGCTTTGAATACACAAGATACAGGATAAACATTCCCATTTGGAGAGAGGGGTAGGGGCACAGGAAGGAGGGACTGGACTAGAGGAGGCTGAGCCTCTCGGGGCAGTCAGTGGCACCATGTCTGACTCCTGACTAGTCGGAGTGCCCACACGTTCATGCCTACAGCTCTCCTGCCTGCAGGGGGAATTTGACTCGAGATTTGGGGGCCACTGTCTATCCTGGTAGGGACAAGCACAGCAGCTGGGACTGATTTGGTTTAAGGTGGTGATGGGAGTTTGTGGCAGGTCTCCGTGGCTCTCTTGGGATGGCTGTGTTCCTTTGCATCTTCAACCTCCTGGATTCCCAGATTAGATTTCACCCGCACAGCCCACTCCAGAGTTCCATGCAAGAAATCTGGCCCTGTTCAGCACTGCCTGGACCCACCAGGTTTCCAGAACCTTGGGGCGGGCCTCTGTGACCCTGTAAGCACTTACGTTCTGCATGCATGCTTGGGGGAAAAAAAAATGGCACCGTGTGGAATCTACATTGTAGATGTCGCCGCCGAGTTCCCGTGCCGGATCAAGATGTCAGTGGCTTCTTCTTCCTCCGTTCTATTTCTCTGCATTCCTTACTTACTGCTGTAACAGCAGCTGACACCGTCAGGGAGGAAGGAGTTCTTTAGCTCAAGACTTAGGGGCTGCAGGGAGTTTGTGGCAGGGCTCCTCCGTCGTATTTGAGGATCAGGAAGCTGAGCGTAGGCTGGGCTATAAGCCATGAGCCCCCTCACCAGCAACCCACTTCATCCAGCTAGGCCCCACCTCCTGAAGACTCCGCAACGACCCCCCCCCACACACACACAGCACAGCAGCAGGGGATCGGGTGTTCAAATCCGGGAGCCTATGGGGAACATTCCACACTCAAACTAGCGCGAGATGAAAACTGGAGAAATCTGCAAAAATACAAAATAAGGCCGCTCTCCTCTCCTTTTGTGAAGTACGGTTTTTCTTAAAATCGTGTTTGTGGTGATATTTAATGAGTTGATTTTTTGATGTTAGCTGGGTTAGTATTTTAAAAATTATTTTCATTTCTAATACAGCCAGTATTTAACCTAAGTACTGACTGACACACAAATGCTCTTGACAGTCCTCAGGAAGTTTCACCGTTAAAGTCACCAAAGAAATTTGAAAATTAAAAAAAAAAAAAGATTAGAAACGCCAACAAGTTTTGGTACTGCTGTTTTTCTAGCATCATTAAAAACCGTGGTACTTTAGGGGTCGGCTGAACTTTCAGTGTGCACTCCATGAGCCAAGTAGTTGGTCTGTCGGTGGCTCTCAGAAGTTTGCTTATGGCATAGTATTGAACAGGTTTAAAACAAAAGGCAAATGACAATCCAACTTAGAATGTGCATTTTTTTGTTTGTTTGTTTTGAGACAGCCCTGGCTGTCCTGAGACTCACTTTGTAGACCAGGCTGGCCTCGAACTCACAGAGACCTACCTGCCTCTGCCTCCTGAGCGCTGAGCCTAAATGCGTGCGCCACCGCGCCTGGCTCATCTTTTAAATTATTTTTAATGGCATATGGATAATGTACATGTGAGTTCAGGTACTGTCTTACCTACCCTCCCATTGCCGTGCTAAAACGCCGTGGCAAGGCAACTTGTAAAAAAGAAAAGCATTTAATTTGGGGCTCAGTTTCAGAAGATGGTATAGTTCACAAGCAGCACGGCAGGCGGGCAGGCAAGCGTGGCACTGGATCAGTAGCGGATCTATAAGCTCGAGGGAGGGAGGGAAGGGAAAAAGAGAAAGCGGGAGGGGGAAAGGCCAGGAATGGTGTGGGCTTGTGAAACCTCACCCCAGTGACACACCTCCAACAAGGCCACACTCCCCAGTCCTTTCCAGACAGCTCCACCAGCTGAGGACCAAGCATTCAGGCTTACGGACCTATGGAGACATGTGCGGAGAGTCGGGGGCGGGGGGGTCAACACACGCGACAGGACCCATTCTCATTCACACCACTCTCGGTACCCACAGGGCAGAGGTGTTAGAGGTGTTGGCTCTTCCTGGACCTAGAGTTAGAGGCAGTTGTGAGGCTTTTTTTTTTTTTTTTTTTTTTTTTTCCCTTTTGAGCCAGGCAGGGTCTTACTGTGCATCCCTGGCTGGTCTAAAGCTCACCATGTAGACCAGGCTGGATTGGAACTCATAAGAGATCCGACTGCCTCTGCTTCCCACATGCTGGGGTTAAAAGAGCGCACCACCAGAGCTGTTTTCAAGTGCGTGTGTGGGTACGCGTGCACGTATCTTCATGTAGTTATGTGCGTGTGCGTATGTGAGGCCGAGGGGTTGGATCTACCGGAGCTGGAATTACAGGCAGTTGTGAGCTGTCTAACACGGACGCTGGGAATGGGACTTGAGTCCTCCGAAAGAACAGTGTTGCTCTTAACCACTGAGCCATCTCTCCAGCCCCACCCCCGTCACAGAGCCCAGCGGACTCTGTGAGACCCTCAGGGACTGTAGGCTTTGGTGGGAGCCAGTCTTTTCAGTCTGGTCGTCCCCTCCGAGTCCTCAGCAGGGGGCTGGCCAAAAGCCCAAACACGAGTTGAAGAATGTTTGAAGCCACAGCGTGACCCTGAAGGTGGCTGCCTACAGCAGCTCTTGAAGGCCATTCTATTTTGGGTACAAACGTCGCCCGTCACCCGCCGTTTGTTCTGAAGAGGGTGGCGCGTTGTGCTTATGATCGTGTTTATATATACATCAGCATATATCACATCTAGATTTGCATACATTTGCATAAAATAGCTGTGAGCCTGAAATCTAGAAATAATAACTTTGGTCGCCTTCCAGGAAGAAAGCTGGGAGATGTGAGACCGGGGATGGTGAGAGCGATGGGGAGAGGCGAGGGCTCCAGGATGAGAGAGAGAGAGCCAAAAGAGAGAGTGTGTGTGTTTATGTGAGTCTGTGTGTATCTCTGTGCATTTGTGTGCGTGCGCACACCCCTGGGTGCTGTGTTTCCCAGCATTCCCACTCCCAAGAACCCATCTGCAGGGGTTCCTTCAGAGTTTACCCACTGCAGAATGTCCTCTGTGTCTATGCGTGTGAGGGTCTTGTCCGCACGCGTGTCTGCGCTCCACGTGTGTGCCTGGTGCCCTGAGACCAGAAGAGGCCATCAGCTCCCCTGATTCCCCTCCAAGACCAGCCAGAGCTCTTAGCAGCTGAGCCATCTCTCTATCCCGCCATTGTTTTTCGTTTTCGTTTTGTTTTTAGTAGCAAGTGCTTGGCAACTGTTTAGGTATTTATCAGTAGGGGACAAGTTAATGAATGATGGCTCCCACTTAGAGAGTCTGCGGCCTGCTCCGGAAGACCTCTGTGTATTGGTAGGAAAGGATTTCTAGAACGCATCTTCAGATGTAAGATGCGAGCATCACGAGCTTCACACTGGGCCGACAGTGCTCTACATGCTTGTCATCGTTCCAAGCGGCTGCAGCTGGTTACGCTATTTCTTTGTATTGTAAAATAGTTTTAAGACATTTTCCTCTGGGCTGTAAGACATCACTATTATGAGCTTTTTCATTATGAGCCGTAGTTGGCACAGAAGAATGACAGAATCGCATTTTCGAGTTATTAAACCTGTTGCATTTAGAGCCAATCGCAGTGGCCTCCTGCTGATTTGTGTCTGGTGGCCAAGTGCCTTTATATGGTGTTTCAGCTCTGTACTGGAGTGTCGCAGCGTAGCAGTGGGCACGGACCACAAGGGGGCAGCAGAACCCTTTAATTGCAGCAGCACTGCCTTGCTCATGCTCTGTGGCTTTTGGCCAAGTTCCACCGTGCACACCTAGAAGTCAGAGCAGGGAGTGTGTCGTCCTCCGAGGCAGCAGAGGGGTGAGAGGGGAAGGGGTGGGCTTCACCTTCCCTCCTCTCTCGAAGGTTGCTTAGTGGATTCCAGAGCAGCAGGGCAGCCATCAGGAGTGCTGCAGCAATCGGCTGAGAACCGAGGCTTCGGAGCCTCCCCACCTGACCCTGAGGTCCTAGCTCTGCAACTCTGGGGCACTTCCGAACCTAAGATTTTCAGAGAGATGATCTCAGTAAACCCCTTAGCACTACACCATGTGGGTAGCATTTGGAATAGCCAGTTACAGGCTCCGAGGGGAAGGACGCTTGCAGCCAAGCCTGATGCCCCTCTCGTGATCCCTGGAACACAGTGGAAGCAAGAACCGGCTCCCGAAAGTTGTCCTCTGATCTCCACATGCACTCCTACCCACACACACATAAACACACACAATACAAACACGAATGTAAAGTCGATTTAAAACAGCTGCTCATAATTAAAATAACAGCAGTTATCAGCAGAGATGGGCAATAGATTCTTAATACTGTTGTTATTATTATGATGATGATGATGATGATGGATACAGGGTCTTTCTGTGTAGCCTTGGCTGTCCTGGAACTCCCGTGTAGATCAGGCTGACCTCAAACTCACAGAGATTCACCTGCCTCTGCAATCCGGAGTGCTGGGATTAAAGGCGTGGGTCACTATTGGATTCTTGATTTGTGGCTTTTTTTTAAAATGTGCTTAGTAATTGTTTTTGTTTGAGATAGAAACCTTTATTCAGAACCGTTTATTCAGAGAGCTGCTTTTCTCAGAGGGGCTCACGTGGTATTGTGTGTATAGATGTATGTATGTGAGTTCCAGACTTCTGCAGTGTCGCTTTTGAAGCTCCCATTCCAGTGTCTCTGTGTGCTTCTGATGGGGAAAGCTGGTGTCCCTGCTCACGCTGAGGCAGTTGGGCAACACGGCACTGCGTGAGGGAGACACACGGTCAGGCGGTCAGGCATCACGAGTGGGATAAGCGCACCAGGGCGTGGCTGTGGGCGTGGCTGTGGGCGCGGCCCTGGAAGAACAGGAAGGGAGGGGGAAGGATGCAGGGGACACTCAGCAGAAGAAGTGGCGGCGCTGTGATTTGGTCTCAGTAAAGACCTCACGCCGCCCTCCGAGATGGGAGTTGAGCCAGTCCTCTTGAGTCGGAGGGAAGGGGTTGCTTCTGTAGTTCCTCAGTTACACTGGAAGGTTGAGGGCTGCCCCAGGGAGGGAACCTGACCCTGGGGCACACAGTGCTCTTCAGTGAAGGGTGCTGGCCGCTGGGGGATCACAGCAGCTGACGAGCTGATCTTGTTTCTCAAGGGGACATCTGAGCGGCTGCAGTGGCCTGTAGCTCTTGCAGGGTGCCCTAGCCACCCGAAAGGGGAACCCGTAATGCGCTGTCTAACCCGTTTGCGCTGCTGTGACAAAATACGTCGTGGTGGTGGCCATCGCTGTCAGGGCTGGACACGCAGCCCGGCGGGAGAGTGCCCACCTAGCAGGCATGGATTCTGTATTCGGTCCCCAGTGCCAAATAGACAGGTGTGGCAGGAGGGAGGCAGGAAGAGCAGCAGTTCAGGATCGCAGCTGGGGGAGCCTGTGTCTCCTGAGCGCCAGGATCAAGGGCGTGCCCCAATGCTCCTGTCTTGAGTTGGGGGTCTCTCACTGAGCCTGGAGAGTGTCTAGCCTCAGGCTAGACTGGAGTTCTTGTAGCCCTGATGATTCCCCTGTCCCTGCTGGGATTCTAGACACACACTGTGTAGTGCCCAGCTTTTATGTGGGTATTTAGGGGTTATTGGGTCCCGGTGGATCAGGCCTAGCCATCATGTGCTTCACGTGGTCCCGCCCAACAGAGGGAAGGTAAAAACCACATGGTCCTCACTGCAACCATTCTGCATGCTTCCTAGCTCGGGGTAGCATCATTGGGAAGCCAAAGGCACCTTAAAAACTACATTTCAGATTCTGTAAAGTTGTGAGCTTAAGTCACTACCAACATAACCTTATCGTTTCCCTTACCTGGGGACGTTTAAAAAAGACTGAGGGGAGAAAATAAAAATGAAATTAAAAGGCCGGGGAGAGTGAAATTTTACCAGAGGGAAGGAGTAGAAGGAGAGAATATAACACTAGGAATCTAAAGATTCCTTGCTCTCGGGAGACAAAGAGAGGCAAAGTAGTTTTGTGTGTGTGTGTTTAGGTGAGAGGCCCCAAGCTTGTCAGGAAACCAAGAGAACCAGCTAATCTCTTTCCCTCAACTCCATCAGATGACATGATGACAGTTGGGGGAGCTTGGATTACAAGGAAACATTCATGTAAATAGCCCTGACGGCACCTCGATGGATTCAGGTGGACGCCACCCACATAGCTCTGGGGCTGGAGAAGCTCAGAAGACAGATCAGTTACCTGTTCTGTCAGTCACGGAGGATCACGGCCCAGGGCAGCTTCTTATTTAGGCCGGTCCATCCCAGTGGGCGTGAGCACAGGAGCGAGGCATCTCAACCTGTGGCGTCTTGCAGATCCATTGCTGGGGTTCACAGGAAGAAGCTGAGGACAGGACCGAGTGAGAGGGGGGTTTCAGACACAAGGAAGCCAACGGCTCGAGGAAGACTTTGAGAAGCTGTGTTGTGACAGGTGCTGTGAGCCGTCAGGGGCCTGGGGAAAGTGCTCCAGGTGAGTGGGGTTTCTGAAGTGCTGTCTGTGAGGGACGTGGGAGGAAGGGAGGAGGAGGATGTGGTAAGTGTTTCTAATTTCTGTTTGCGTGCCTAAAATTAATTAATTAATTAGAATTTCCTTTGTGGCTTGTCTGAAGACTGAGGCTCATGTAGCCCAGGCTGGGCTCAAACTTGCTTTGAAGCCAAGATGGTCTTGAATTCCTGATTCTCTGGTTCTCTTCCATGTACTAGGATGATAGAGTGTCTGGAATTGAAAATTGGGGATCATGTTGCCTTATTTTTCTCAGCAAAATTCATCCCACATCCACCTAATCACTCACTAAGCAAGTTACTATATTAGTCTGTATGACTAGTCATTTTTAAGATCAAAATTGATTTGACCTAATTCTTGAAACAAGAATTACATCAGAGTTTGCTGCGCCTTTGAGGGAACTACACTCCAGTTCTGAAAGGCAACCTTTTAAAAGCCTAAGTGGGCATCATATGAGGTGGCGCACGCCTTTGATCCCAGCTCTCAGGGAGATAGAGGCAGGTGGATCGCTGTGAGTTCAAGGCCAGCCTAGTCCAGAACAGCCAAGGCTACACAGGGAAACCCTGTCTCGCAAAACCAACAACAACAAGAAAAACCTAGGGGAGAGGTTCCCTAAGTGTAGCTGGTGCTCCATGAGCTAAGATCGGAGCCCGGGGCAGACCTTGCAGTGGGAGAATAAGCCTTGAAGAAGGTCTGCAGTCGGCTTTACTTGATATTTCAAAACAAGTGTCTAGGGAGTGGTTATTTTGACCTTGAGACATACAGTATAGGAAAGGCTTCTTGGAGTGCATAGCTCAAGTCTGGACTTGCCCAGGAATGAAAAAGGCAGGGAGCATGCTAGCCTGAGCAGGAGGCGGAAGGGCCTGGGGAAAGCGTTCTTGTGCCGGACGCTAAGCGTGTTTTGTTATGGGCTACCTGAAGAGGACTCCCAAGAGGCATGAATAAGCCCACCAAGGTCTTCCTTAACTACGTGGTGGGACTGCCCCAAGCTGCTTGGTGGGAGCAGCCCCAACCTCCAGGTGGTTTGAGTTTTTTGAGGGGGAAAAAAAAAAGCCCCACAGCTGAGACACAGTTGTGACTATACAGAAAGCAAGTGTTGTTTACAGAATCGGAGAGATAACAGTGATCCCGAAGTTACCCTTTAGCCCAGGGTCACCCTCGATAGGCTTAACATTTAAAAGTGTTCTTAGGGATACTTTCACGAGAAAGTACTGAAACTGTAGTTCAGTAGCCTACTACAGTTTCTAAGTTAGGAGGGAGCAGCCAAAGGAAGGATTTTAAGCGCTGGAGAAACACAGTTGGCTTTGCATTGAAGGTGGGGGCTGACGGCATGGTCAAGGGTAGGCTGAGGAGGGAGGGGGTGCTTGGTCCCCAGCTGGCAGTTCTGGGGGGTTCTGGGAGCTCTGGGACCGAGGCGGTTGGAAGTAGGCGCTGGCCTTTGAAGGTCTTTGCCTTGCTTCTGCTCCCTGCTTTCTGATGCCCTGAACAGCGTCTGCTCACGCCTCAGCCTCCAAGAGGTGGACTTCTGCTGCCATGATGGGACCACAGTGCATGTGTAATCCACAGACAGGAAGGGTGGAGAGCAGAGGGTGGGTGTGGGCCAGGGCGCTAAGGGAGAGAGCGTGGCACCAATCCTCGGGAGGACCGGAGCAGCTGGCACAGAGGACGGAGGGCTGCTGGCACTCAGGGCGAGCTGCCAGCGAGTCAGGTCACGAGGGGCTGCAGACAGCCCCTCTGGCACAGAGGACGGAGGGCTGCAGCGGGTTTCTCAGAATCGGTAGCTTCTGAACACAGGTGGGATTCCGTTGTGGAAAAGTCCTAGCCTGCCTCCCGGGGTGTCTGCAATTAGTTGATAAACGCCTCATCACTGGACCAGTAGAAAGCACCATGTAAATCAGAATACTTTCAACTGAGTAACAACGAGAACGCCACATGTTAGAATTTACATAAAGCTAATATCAACAGCCTTAAAGGAAATGCATAGAGTTAACTGCATTTATTAGAAAAACGCACACACAAAAAAAAAATCAGTCATCTAACCATCGATTTCAAGAACTCAGAAAATAGACATGGTGATGCAGGCCTGTAATCCTCGTACTTCAAAGGCTGAGGCAGGAGAATTACAAATTTGAGGCCCACCTAGGCTACAGGAGGAGACACTGTCTCAACACTGGCTGTACTTCCGCAGGACCTCGGTTTGATTCAGCAGCTCACAGTCATCTGCATTTCAGGGAACCTGATGCCCTCTTCTGGCCTTCGTGGGCACTGCACACACATGTGGTGCACAGACAGAGATGCCGCTAAAACCCCTTACAATTAAGGACTGCAGAGATAGCTCAGCGATTAAGAACACCTGCTGTTCTTCCAGAGGATCCGAGTGAGCTCAGTTCCCAGCACCCACATCCCTCAGAGGGCTCAAAACAGCCCATGACTCCAGCCCCAGGGCCTCTGCTGTCTTCTTCTGGCCTCGCTGTATCTGTATCACACAGATAAATATAAACCTCCAATTTATATTTAAGTTAAAAAAAAAATACAGCAGCTTCAAGTTAAAGGAAGAAAGTAGAAAATGAGAAGGAGTTTGAGAAGGAAGCATCACGCCACACGGAAGACCACCAAAGGACAGCATTCCGTCCAGAGAGCGATAAAACTGAGAAATCCCTGGCAGGGCAGATGACAGAGGAGCCAGGGGAGAAAGAGCAGCTGGGAACGCCGCAAAAGCCGCAGACTTTTACAGACAGCAAGGCTATTGCGAGCAACTTTATGCCAAAAAGTTCTGAGAACCTGTGTGTATGGATCAGCTTAATAAAACCCAGCCTTTCCTGGGCTGGGGAGATGGGCTCATGAGAACGTGAGGGCCGGAGCTCACAGCAAAGCCAGCCAGGCGTGGAAGCTGCCTGTAGTCGCAGCACTTGGGAGGCCAAGTCAGGGTCCCCAGGGTCAGCGGGATAGCTAGATGGGCTGGGATCCATGAGCTCTGGGTTCAGCAAGACACCCTGCCTCTTTTAAATAGGATTATGTGAACTTGACACAGGCCAGCGTCATTTGGTAAGGGGAATCTCAGTGGAGAAAATGCCTCTGCCAGGTTGGCTTGTGGGAGCCTGAGGTGCCTTTTCTTGACTGATGTAGCAGGTGACCTACGCCTGAGCAGGTGGCCTGGGGTGCCGTAAGGAAGCAGGCTGAATAAGCCACGCGCAGGCCAGTGAGCAGCACTCCTCCATGGCCTCTGCGTAGGCCCCTGCCTCCGGCCTTCTGCCTCCACGTGCAGGGCCACTCGCACATACACATGTGTGTCCCCCGAACATGGATACACACACATGCATACATCATACATATACACAGATTTTTTAAAAAATTGTTTTTCTTGAGGCAGAGTCTCACTGTATATCCCTGGCTGTCTCGGAACTTGCTCTGGGGACCGTGCTGGCCTCCAGCTCACAGAGATCCACCAGCCTCTGCTGCCCAAGTGTGCGTCGCCACACCCAGCTTACAAAATTGTTTTTTTTTACACGAATAAATAAAGTTCAGCCTTTGTTCACACTGGCACCCCTCTGGGTCCTGGCACTAGTGAGATCTCTGGTCTGGGAAGAGAATCTGAAAATTCAAGCAGATGAGCTGGAGAGATGATGGCTCAGCGGCCTCAGAGGCTGCTGTGCGAGAGTGAACACCCACGGGGAAGCAAGCGGGCAGTTGGTGTGTGAACCCCCAGTGTTGCCAGCCAGAGACAGGGAAGTCCCTAGAGCTCTGCATAGCTAGTCCTGCGTAACCGGCAACCTCTAGGTTCAGTGAGAGACCGTGTCAAGAGGGAAAAGAAGTGGGGTGTGCTAGAGGAAGACATTCAGGGTTCATCTCTAGCTTCTACCACACACACACACACACACACACACACACACACACACACACACACACGTTTGCTCACATGTGCGCGACCACACACACACAACACCTACAGGTATACACCATGCACATATAACCAGACATCTTATGGGTAGATTTTGTAAAGTTTTCCTTTCAGAATGGAAAGTAAGACAGGATGCCACGGAACACCGCTGTTGACCCACCGAGGAAAGGCAAGGCGCCTGATAGTTATCCAGTTCCCACTGAGGGGGCTCTGGACGGAGGCTTTCATGCACTCTGTGTTGTTTCATTTATGTTCCATGCTCTCCTCAGGGAATGGGGACCAGGCAGTGGGCTCGTGTTTAGGTGGGTGGGGTGGTGTGTGGAACCGTGGCGGCAGTTCTCACCATCCTTCTCTCCTTGGCATCCGCGTGGCAGACCCCGAGGTGAAAGGACATCTGGCGAGTGACTGCTCGCTGCCTGTACAGGCAGAGCAGCAAGCGTAGACACACTGATCAGCGTCCTGAAGGTCCTCCAGCCTGAACTTCCCACCCAGGGGGGGATGTACGTCCTAACTTACAACACAAAAATCAGAAGATGTTTCAGCTGGAGAGCTGTGTGGCGGCCTTGGAAGCGTAGTGTTTGAGGAACCACAAGGAATGCTCCCGAACAAGAGTCAGGAGAAGGGAGTGAAGGGCAGAGTCGCTCAGCTGGTAGAGCGCTTGCCTGGCACACACCAGGCTCTAGGCTCGATTCCTGGCACCCTGGAAAACCAGGCACGGTGGTGCAGACCTGCAGCTTCTGCCCTGCAGAGGTAGAGGCAGGGGCATCAGGAGTTCGAGCTATTCTCGCTACACAGCAAGTTCTAGGCCAGCATGGGCTGTGTGACCCCCTTTGAAAAAAACAGAAAGAAGAAAGTAATAGGGAGAAGGGGGTAGAGAAGATAGACATAGGGGCTGGGGAGAGAGAGACCTGAGTGGCTCAGGCCTTTCTGTGAGAAAATGAACATAAATAGAGCAGTTTTTTTTTTTTTTCTTCTGTATAGTTTCTAGGTTTCTCCATGTAGTCCTAGCTGTCCTGGACTCACTTTGTAGACCAGGATGGCCTGAAACTCACAGAGATCCACCTGCCTCTGCCTCTGCCTCTCCGAGTGCTGGGATCACAGGTGTGTGCCACGGCGCCCAGCCCAGAGCAGATTTTTTTTTTTAAGTATTTATTTTTACTTTAGGTGTATGAATGTTTTGTTCATGTATGTCTGTGCGCTCTGTGCATGCCAGGTCCCTGCAGAGGCCAGAAGAGGGCATCGGATCCTCTGAAACTAGAGTTACAGACAGTTGCTAGCCACCATGTGCTGTGAATTAAACCCGGGTTCTCTGGAAGAGCAGCCAGTGGGCAGTTTAGAAGCCAGGAACAGGGAGGGGCATCCTGTCACGACTTGCTGAGGTTGGATTAGAGGTAGGAACACAGTAATATCGGGTGTGACCTGTTGAAATACCACCGGTAGGAAAGCAGGACACAGCTACCCTGGAGATGAGAATAGGGACGAAAACTGTTTGGGCAGAGGTGGCTGACTCCCAGGGCTAGACACAAGGCGGATCTGAAGAAAGTTCCCTGCTTGCCATTGTTTCAAAGGAAGAAGGAGAGGCTGGAGAGATGGCTCAGAGGTTAAGAGCACTGGCTGTTCTTCCAGAGGTCCTGAGTTCAATTCCCAGCAACCACATGGTGGCTCACAACCATCTACAATGAGATCTAGTGCTCTCTGCTGGCAGGCAGGTGTGCCTGCAGATAGAACACTGTATAATGAGTCAATCACAGGAAGAAGTAATTCTCAGTTTAGCAGACGTTTCAAAATCTGGATCTGACAGGTCCCCTTTGCCTAGGCCAGTAAGTGCAGTGCTCTGAGCTAGAGCACGCCCTGAGGCCCGATCTCCAACAGGACTTCCTCTTGTGGTACTCAAAGCTCCATTATAAAACCACTGTCATCTACGAGTGAGGGTCGAGAGGATGAGGGTGAGGGTTCGGTCCCTCACCTCTTCCAAGTGTAGTCCCCAGGCCCATGGAATTCCTTCTTCAGTCTCCTCTCCCAAACACCTCCATCTTCCTCTTTCTTCTAGATTCTTTCATTTGGTCAATAAACTTAGTCCTTTATTGGCATACCTGTTATTGGCATAGCTGTTACTCTATTTTAAAAAGGAGTGTCTCAATATGCCTGGCTATCGATAGCTGGCTGGTTAAAAAACATAAATTAAGAGACTTTCTCCACGTGCCATAAACTCAGTTCTTAGAATGCTTAACAGTTAAATAGTAAAACCTGTAGGTGAGGTTTTTAAAACTACTTTAAATTAAACTGCGTTTATTTTTGCATATCGGTGTTTGCCTGCATGTATACCTGTGCACCATGTGTGAATTCAGTACCTGTGGAGGCCAGGAGAGGGCGCCAGAGGTCCTACATCTGGAGTTACAGATAGTTGTGTGTTGCTGTGCGGGTGCTAGAATCGAACCCAGGTCTTCAGGAAGTGCAGCCAGTACTCTTAACTGCTGAGACCTCTTTGAAACTACTTTTGACCTCGGATCTAAAAATTAGAACAGAATTCAAATTCACACCCCACCCCACCCCATATATATGTGTGTGTGTGTTTGAATATTTATTGTTATTTTTATTGATTTTTGAGTCAGGGTTTCTCTGTGTATCCTTGACTCTCCTAGAACTTGCTCTGTAGACCAGGCTGGGCTTGAACTCACCTGCCTCTGCCTCCCAGGGGCTGGAGTTAAAGGCATGTGCACCATACCTGGTTGTACGTGTGTGTGTCTTCGTTTTAAACACAGGATGTCACGTATCCCACACTGTGCTCAAACTTGTTATGTAGTTGTAATGTCCTTGAACGCCTGCGTCTCCTGTCTCTACCCCCTGATTACAGCCGTTTACCACATGCTGGTTTATGTGGCTCCAGGGATCAAACTTGAGGCTTCGTGCACGCCGGGAGCTCCGTCTTCAAGCCGAGCTCTTTCCCCAACTGTCCGGTTCTGTTTTCTCGGTTTGGATGTGGGTGTGACTCAGCGGTGGAGCACTTGACTAGAGAGCATGAAGCCCTAGAGTCAGCCCTTAGCTCTTTGCGGATGCGTGGCCATGCCTGTTCTCGCCAGGATATGGTCATGGTTGTTATGGTCAGGATGATTGATCTAAGCTGGTAATTTCAGGAAAACTAATTCCTTAGATGGACGCCTCCTTTTTGCTTTCTGGTGATTGTCGGTTTCAGCAGTGGGCATGGGCGTTATTTTCCTCGCCTCTAGGAGGTCACCTGACACTGGTCCAGGAGAGGCAGTCCTGTGTTATGGATGGCTCCTGTGCTAGTGTCCTTCCTCGAGTCTTAGCTCTGCAACCTTTGACTTTCAGGATGAGCATCAGTATTGACACAACAGATTAGCTTTTGACCTTTTCTCTTTGGGGTGCCGAGGGTGGGACCTAGGGCCTCCTACATCGGGTGTCAGCATTTGCCCATTTGTTCTGTCTCCATTGATGGGAAGGAAGGTAGATAATGTGCGTCTGTGTGATCTCTGTCTCAGTCTCTGTCTCTGTCTGTCTGTGCTTATCTCTTGCTCATCTCTGTCTTCTCCTCCCTTCTCTCCCCCACTCTTCTCTTTCTTTGGGGTCTCATGTAGGCCAGGCTAGACTCTGTCTCACTGTCAAGCTGAGGATGGCCTTAAGCTTTGCCTTCCTAACCCTACCTTCCTAGTACAGAGAGTGCAAGGTAGGACACTGAGCCCACTAACGGAATGTAATAAGGAAGTTGCAGTTTTGGTGTCCCGTAGACCATCTCAGCCTGGCTCTAACAGACAGGGTTATTTTACATACTAGAGCACCATTTCCATACTAAAGAAATTGTCTTATTAACTCTTACATGAATTACGTAATAGTCAACTTACTCGTCTCTAGAGGGATGAACGTTCCCTGGCCCAGTAGCTACCACATGATCAAGTTTAAATTGCCAGTAGCGAGCTGCCGAGGTGAGTCTTCCAGAGAGAGGAGTGTGGGACGCACAGCGCTTCTACCGATGCCCCACCAAAACGCTTAACCTGACTCTCTAACCACCAAGGGTTAGCCGAGAAAGCCACGCATGTAGGGTGTGCAAGGTTCTGGGGGGAAAAAAAAGACTCAGACAAAAGGAAAGAAAAGTGGAATGACTGTGATGTTCCTAAGTCAGAGGCTGAAGAGGCAAAATAGCCAGACCCCACAGATGAAGAAAAGGAGTTAGAAAGACACTGGGGACAGTTGGGTGCGTGTGAGTGGAAACATGCAGGCCTTGGGGCGGGGGCGGGGGAGCGGGTTGTCACGAGCCCGCTCTTATTTCGTTTGCACTGATGGGAAAATGAAGTTTTTACGTCCCTCGACGTGGAAAGCCTGGGGATGTTCCCAGAAGCCCGCCACTTTGCAACGTGAGCAGGAGTCTAATGGACCCCCAGCCGGCTCTCTCCTGGAATAGTCGGGGCTTTTGTCCTGATGAGTGTGAACTAAGTGAGGGGCTGGACGGAGGGCTTAAGCATGCGTAAACCCCAGGAGAAAGAAAACTGACTGATGTCTGTGCGGAAGGTACGACCTCACACTCCCCAGGGCACCCGCTGGGAAGCTGGTGACCCGGTACAGAAGCGTGTTTTTCTCATTGACGGTGTGAGAGTGAGCGGTAGGATTTTTGCTTCTTAGCGATTCCCTGGCTGCTGCTTTGTCACCTGCTTGTTCCCTCATGCCTCTGTCATTTAGTAGCTACTTGTGTGGGGAGGTGTTGAGTGACAGGCAGGGTTCTGGGTGAATAATCCCCTTATTCAAATATAGGATACCAATGGGTGCCTGCCACTGCAGGTGCTTTCTGGGTTTCCCCTCAGATACGTACCTGTGATAAAAATGTACAAATCAGGCACAGGAAGAGATTAGCAATAATAACCAGCAATGGAATAAAATAATTATGGCAGCACGGGTAGCATTTCCTGCATCACTACTTGGCATTTTCGGGCCACAACTAAGCGAAGTAAGAGTTTCTCGAACCCAGGCACTACCGCGCTGCAACAGTTGGTCCGAAAACCAGGACCCACAGCTCCCAAGCTCGTATAGAGAGGGGTAGCATACACAGCGAGAACCCTTTCGACAAAGAAGTGTCTCACATCCCTAGCAGGACAGAGCGCAGACGGAAGAAGACGTAGGAGATTTCATCACACTACTTGAAAACAGAGAAATCTAAAACTGAAGAGATAGTTATGTCTGGAATTTTCCATCAAACGGTTCCAAGTCACAGTTGACTGTGGGCAGCTGGAAGCACAGAAAGTGAAACTATGGCTGAGGGGAGAACACCGAATTGTGAAAAGGATATTTTTATGATGCTCAGAGTTTTCAGTGTCCACCGGGAGACCAATATCAGACACAAGTTAGTGTGTAGATTGGTCTGTGGCAACTCTCAGGGGGGAAGACAGAGTAGAAGCAGCCTCATCCTGTTGACACGTGACTCTGCCTCTCACTGTCGCTCCAGGGAGCTGCCCCAGCCCCCAGCCTCTCTTCCGGCAAGTCCTTCCCTCCTTGATTCTGGAATGTTCTCCTCCCTAGTTTTAGAGTTAAGAACCAGCTGGCCTACCCTACAAATGTCCTGGATAATCCATTAGCCCTTGCTGAGTAAAACCAGCGTCCTTCCTGTGATCAGAATCTCTGTATCCCCCACCCCCGCCCCAGAAATTAGAAATAGAAATTGTTTCCTGAAATATTCTGACTTGTAAATGTCAACAAATTCAGAAATTCCCAAACATTCTGTGGGCTAAGCTTGATACGTCTGCAACCTCTTGGGACACAGACGTTTAGTTTATTGAGTTGGTGGAAATCCTCATAGAGGGTTAGTTTATTGACTTAGTGAGGATTCTGGTTCAAGGATTAGGGGAAATTCCCTCTATTTTTTCCTCCCCAAAGATTGATTTATTTATTACACATGCAATGTTCTGTCTGCATGTACACCTGCACGCCAGAAGAGGGCGCCAGATCTCATTATATATCATGGTTGTGAGCCACCATGTGGGTGCTGGGAATTGCACTCAGGACCTCTAGAAGAGCAGACAGTGTTCTTAACCTCTGAGCCATCTCTCCAGCTGGGAAGTTCCCTTCTTGCCTGGCCCTAATTCTTAAAATTAAGTTTGCTTTTAATTATGTGTAGGTGTGTGTGTGTGTGTGTGTGTGTGTGTGTTGTCTATGTTAATGCAGTTTCTCACAGAGGTCAGAAGAAGGCATTGGATTCCTTGGAGCTGGAGTTCCAGGTTGTGCAAGCCCTGTTATATGGATGCTGAGAACCAAACTCCATTTCTCCAGCCCCCTCCCTGGTGTAATTCTAAATAAGGATTGTACTTTCTCCCCCCTCCCTCCCTTCTCCCCAACCCATTTTGATCAGAGTTTTATGAGGCTAGGTGGGCTGCCTTTTTTTTTTTTTTTTTTGAGTAAGGATTCCTAGGACTTAGGACTGTATCCCCAATATTCTTGTTTTTTTTTTTTTTTTAAAGTGTTATTTTTGAGACAGAGTCAAGTTGTCTAGGTTGGCCTTGAAATTTGCTCTGTAGCTTCGGCAGTCCTTGAACTTGGAAGCATCCCAGGTACCTGGGATTATAGGCCTGAGCCACCATGCACACCTGATAACAGCTTCTTGAATATAATTTGTAGACCATCCAGTTCACCCCTCTAAAGCTGAAATTCAGGGCTGGTGTACTCTTGTAATCATGCAAATACCACAACCACTAAGGAGCTTGTTGTAGATCAACTCTCTTAGTCTTCCATGATACAGCAACGCAAACAAAAATTCCGTGCTTGATGGAAGGGTTAAAATTCTAAAAACCGACCGTGCACCATTGACAAGCATGTGTTAGCATTGAGACTGTCACCTCCCGCAGGGATCAGAACAAAAAGTTACGCAACTACTTTAGAAAGCATTTTCTCATGTTCTTAATATGGCAGGAGCACATTAGTCACTCTGTGAGTGCTTTCCGTTCATCATTATCTATCCAGAGAAAATCAGACCATATGCTCCTACAGGCCTCGGAGCAGTGATTCACAGAAGTTTATTTCCAATGCTACTATTAGACGTTATCGCGAGGTCCGTAACAGATAACCAGGTTAAGAAAATTGGAAGAGAATAGATATTGCTCAGTAATAAAAAAATATACTTTTTTAAATGTGAAATTAGACAGGAAACAGATGGGTTATTACAGAGGATTTAAAAAGGAGAACTGCAGCCAAGCACGGTGGCACATCTTTAACCCCAGCACTCAGGAGGCAGAGGCGGGTGGATCTCTGAGTTTGAGGCCAGCCTGGTCTGCAGAGTGAGTTCCAGGACAGAGCTATAGAGAGAGACCCTGTCTCAAAAAAAGAGAGAGAAAGAGGGAAGGAAGGAAGGGAGGGAGGGAGGGAGGGAAAGGAAAGAAAAGGAAAGGTGAACTGGGAATGAGTGGGAGAGAGACTGCAATTAAGAAATTGGATGGACTTGACGGGTTTGGAGAGGTGGCTCAGTTAAGAGCATGTGGCTCAGTTAAAAGCATTGTTCACTCTTGCAGAGGACCTGAGTTCAGCTCCTGAGACCCATGTCAGGTAGCTCAACCTCCTGTAGCTCAGACTCCAGGGGATTTAATACCCTCTTTGGCTTCTGTGGACACCCATATGTGTGATGTACCTATACCCACACCCAGACACAGGCCTAACCGTGCGTGTGTGCATGCATCTGTGTGTGTGCGCGCGTGCGCACGCTCATCCATAAGGTTTGCCTCTTCTGGGCATCGCATAAACAGTAAAGAGAACTATATAACTTTTGCCACTGTCCCCCCCCCACACACACACTTAGCATAGTATTGCAGAGCTCATTCATGTTATAGTACATATCAGTACTTCATTCCTTTCTGTGGATATTTTTAATAGGATAACGACCACGTTTTATTTATCTATGCTTGCGTCAATGGATATTTAGGTTCTTCCATTGTGGACTGTTGCGAACAATACCGCTGCGGACAGTATTATGCATAAGTTTTTACGTGTGCAGAGCGTCCCTGCTACTCTTGGTATTGGCATAGACCTAGCAGTAGAATGACTGAGTCGTAGGATAACTGTGTTTAGCCAGCAGTGTGCGTCGGGGCTCTCTAGAGGACCAGGACTGTACATCCGTAGGAGGGGATTTATTAGAATGGCTTCCAGCAATGGTTCTCAGCCTTCCTAATGCTGGGACCCTTTAGAACATTTCCTCATGTTGTGCTCACCCTCAACCATAAGATTATTCTCGTTGCTACTTCGTAACTGTAACTTCACTGCTGTTATGAATCACGATGTAAATGTTTTTGAAGGTAAAAGATTTATCAAGGGGGCTGGAGAGATGGCTCAGCATTTAAGGGCACTGGCTACTCCCTGTGTCTTCCAAGGGACCCAGGTTTAATTCCCAGCACCTCCATGGCAGCTCACAACTGTTTGGAATTACAGTTCCAGGGGATCTGACACCCTCACACAGACATGCAGGCAGGCAGAACACCAATGCACATAAAATAAAAATAAATCGTTTAAAAAAAGAGAGAGATTTGCCGAAGGAATCCTGACTCACAGGTTGAGGCTTATAGGTTGTGGGCCATCTGTTACTTTGGCTGTCTACCAAGAGAAGGTCCAAGAATCCAGTAATTGTTCAGCCCACAAGTCTGGATGTCTCTCTTGGCTGGCCTTCAGTGTTCCTCAGAATCCCAAAGAAATAGACTCTATTGCCTGCGAAGGAATGAACTTTCCAGTGAGTGTGAGAGCAAGCAGGCAAAGATCAAATGCCTCCTTCTTCTATGTCCTTTATGTAATCGGTCAGCAGAGGTGTGGCCCAGATTAAAGGTGGATCTTCCCACCACAAAATATCTAGACTAAAAGTGGGTCTTCCCGGCAGGGCACAGAGATAGCTCAGCAGTTAAGAGCACCATCTTTCTTTAGAGGACCCAAGTTCAATTCTCAACACCCTCGTGGTAATTCACAACCATATGTAACTCCAACTCCAACAGATCTGATGCTCTCTTCTGGCCTTTCTGGGCACTAGAAATGCACTAGATACACAAACAGATAAAATACCCAGACATATAAAAATAAAATAAAATTTAAAAGTGGGTCTTCCTACTTCATATGCTTGAATTAAGGAAAAAAAAAATTCCATCAGGCAGTGGTGGCACACACCTTTAATCTCAGCACTCAGGAGGCAGAGGCAGGTAGACCTCAGAGTTTCAGGATAGCCAGGTATACACAGAAACTATCTTGAAAAGTTAGGAAGGAAGGAAGGAAGGAAGGAAGGAAGGAAGGAAGGAAGGAAGGAAGGAAGGAAGGAAGGAAGGAAGGAAGGAAGGAAGAAAGGAAAAAAAAGAGAAAAGAAATTCCTTATAGGTATACCCGGCCACTTGGGTTTCAGGTAATTCCAGATGTAGTCAAGTTGACAACCAAGAATAGTCACCACACCAACTGAGTAACTCTCAGGCTAGCTTCTGTACCAAGCCCTAGTTGTCCTCTAGTTCATAGACCAGGCTGTCCTCGAACTCACAGAGATCTGCCTGCCTCTGCCTCCCAAGTGCTGGGGTTAAAGGCATGTGCCGCCCCTCCTGGTTGCCTCCTTCTCTTAGTACTTGAGCCACCTGAACTACTTTTCAGTTCCCAGCTGGGCCACTGAGAGCTGTGTATCATTGCTTTTCCAAGTGGAAATGTTATAAATTAATAGGCATTCGAGATTTCTTAGAAAAAAAAATAAAGATTTTGTTGAGTGCTGTTTCTTTTTATTCCTTCTTTGTCTGCTCTCTCTCGAGAATGAAGTGGAACTATGTTCTTTTAATGTCTCTTAAGAGCATCTCTTCCAGATGGAGGACAGAATGTCCTAAGGCAGAGACTTCAGCATCTTCCCCATCCAAGGGCCCCTGATGTGTATGTTCTACAGGCCTTACTCTTGCAGACATTCATACCATTTTACTATTTGGATTTAAAGCAAATACTGGGGAGCATGTCATTTTACTCCAGATACTTGAGAGTGCATCTGTTAACACACCCAGCTCTTTAAAATAAAGCAGCCAGGGACTAGAGAGGTGGCTCAGAAACTAAGAGCGCTGGCTACTCTTCCAGAGGACCCAGGTTCGATGCCCAGCACCCACATGGTGGCTCACAACCTTCTGTAACTCCAGTTCTGTGGGAATGCCCTTCTCTGCCCTTGCGGGCACCAGGCACATACAGGATGCACAGATATACATGCAGGTAAAATACGCATACACATAAAACAATAGTTAAAAATTAAGAAGTAAAATAAAGCAATCATTGTACTATTATTTATTTTTTAATTATCTCATATTTATTACCAATAAAAACACAGGAAGTATACATGGAGGTAAAAATAACCCTGCTAGCTCAGCAAGGTAATTTTATTTTCTTAACTATGTACAGAATGTCTGTTTGCAAGCCTGATTCTACAACTAAACTGCTAGCTCTTTAGAAATCTCTTTCTATCTGTGGCCTTTAACCTAGCTAGTCTGCCTTTCTCTTGAGCTCGTCCTAACCCACGAGGGCTCCTTGGCTCTCTTTCCTAGATTACTGCTTTACCTGTGTCCTGCCAGCCGCTTCTCTCTTGTTCCTGCAAGCCTAGAGAGAACACTCCTATCTCTTACCAGGAGCTCCCTCCAGGCAGCTCTTCCAAGCCAGGAAAGAGCTCTCGGGTCCAACTGCTAAACAAGTCCCTAGCTCCTCTCCAGCACTCTTTCCTGCTGAACCATGTCACCGCCATGGCGGGGAGGGGCTCTAAGCCAGGTCAGTACTTGCCGAACCATTTACCTTTACGTGGGCCATCTCAAGGTCACCCAGCTGACCTTACATCCTTTGCAGAGCAAGGACCACAGGAACGCTCCCGAGCAGCCTGCCTTAAAACAGGCAGGAATTTCCACTCTTTAGCTTTGTTATCTCTGGAGCCTTTCAGAGGCTCATCCAAGCTGCATCTCTTCAAGACACACCTAACTGCATCTGACCTCTATTTAAGCTTTCGTGTTCTGCTAACAATTAGGTTTCCTGTGTACAATAACCAGCTACCCTGCAACCGCTACTATCTTAAATCTCTAGGAATTTCTTAATGCCTTCTAACATCCGACCCATACCCAGATAGTCTTGTTGTTTTGTTTTGTTTTGTTTTGTTTTTTCAGATTTCTTCCCATAGCACTTTAGAAATTGCCCCAAACAAGGTCCAAACGTTGGGTTGTTTTGTCTTTTAATTATCTTTTATCCTGACATTTTTAAAACACTTTAATTTGTTTTGCTTTATGTGCACGGGTGTGTGCCTGCTTGTCTGTGCACCACATACAGGCAATACCCGTGGAGGCCAGAAGAGGGCGTCGGACGCCCCAGCACGGAGCTGCAGGGAGTTGTGAACCACCTGATGTGGGTGCTAGGGATCACGCCCAAGTCCTCTGAAGGAGCAGCCAGTGCTTTTAACCACCGAGCCATCTCTTCTGCCTTCGTCTGTTTCTGTCGCTGTTGTTTGGATAAGTCAAACAATTACAGAAATAACGCGGGGTAGCATTGCATAAGCTGGGTGTGATGAAATGGGAGACATTTCTGGTGGATAACTTTTGGTGTTTTGTTTCCAGTTGTTTTTTTTTTTTTTTTGTTTGTTTGTTTGTTTGCTTGCTTTAATACTCATTCTTCGTACTGGAGAGCTGGCCCAGCAGTTTGTAGCACTGGCTGCTCTTTCAGAGGACCTGGGTTCAATTCCCAGTACCACATGGCAGCTCACAACTGTCTGTAACTCCAGTCCCAGGAGTTCTGTGGCCCCAGACATGGATGTGGTGCACATCCCTATGCACGGAAGCAAAATACCCACACACATAAAATAAAAGCCTTTTAAAATACTCGTCTTTTAGAAGTACGTTTACACAGTGTGTTTTGAGTGTACCCATTTATCATAGCCTCCCTCTATCTTCCCCGCGTGCCCACTCCATTTCTCTCCCAACTTCACACGCTTCTTGCTTTGTTTTGTCGTCGTCGTTGTTAGGGATTTACTGGCTCCAAGTACTGTTGCCCATATGTACCATATGTACCCGGTTATGGAACCTTCCACGGAGACACGGGCAATCCACCAGCAACCATCTCCCCAAAGGAAGGTGACCCTGTCTCCCTAAGCACCCGCCAGTTGTCAGTAGCTCCTCCCCCAGCGGTGGGACCTCAGAGACCTCTCTCTCATCCGTGCTAGAATTTTGACTGGGTTTATCTTGTGCAGCTAACTATACAGCTGCCTCGAGTCCACGTTTGCAGCCGCCACTTCATGTCCGGGAGTCGGTATTTCGCTCTCTTTGCCACCTGCCAGCTCTCACACTCTTGACTCCTATTCTGTCATATTCTCCAAGCTCTGACAGGCCTAGGTTGATACGTGACACATTGATACATGAGATACGTAGACTCATTTCGACCAGTTAGGAGTCTCTGCACTAACACTTCCCACTGCAAAAAGTCTGGCCAAAGTTGAGAGCCACACAAATCTATGATGTGAACGTAAGTACTCAGAAGGCAGCTTGAGAGCATGACCATTTAGCAAAACAACAACAGTAGGAAATCCTGTGGCGGGAGCCTCATATTTAATCAAAAAGTGATTGGTTAGCTGCATAACCATCGTGCCACAATGGCACCAGTAGGCACATCTTTCCTGGAAGATTTTATAATGTAGCAGATGCGGGGACCAGCTCTAGATAAGACCATCAATTTCTTTTCTCCCCCAGCAGCCCGTATAGCACATTCTGGAACTGTATAACTTATCCAGCAGGAAGAGATGGTGTTTTGCCATCTAGTGGTGCACAGCCAAGAACAGTGGCAGTGGCCTGTGCTGTTATGGGCATACCCCTGCCCATTTTTACATGAGTGCCAGGTATCCAAACTCATGTCTTCATGCCTGTGTGATAGGAACTTGACTGACTGAGCCATCTCCTCAGCCCCCAAGACCCTTTGAAGCTAAAATAAAGCAAAAACAAACAAAAATAGAAAGCCATGAAAACTCAGGCCCTTTAGTTCTAGAAAAATTTTGTTGAATTATTTAATTTTTTTCCTTTCCGTATTTTTCTTATTTGCTCATGTTCTAGATGTCGTACTTTATAATTAAAAAAATATTTTCTCATTTCTTGTGTCTAGCTTTTTGCTCTATATTCTGAGAGTTTTCCTCAATTTGTTTTCAACCTTTTAAAAAATTATTATTTCTGGTATTGTGTTTTTAAAATGTATTCTATTTTATTTATGTGTGTCTCTGTGTATATGTGCACGTGAGTGCACGTGCTCACAGATGCCAGAAGAGGGCAGTAGATCCCTGGAGCTATAGTTACAGGCAGTTGTAAGTCATCTCATATAGGTGCTGGGAATTGAACTCAGGTCCTTAAGCGTGGTGAACTCTCTCAAAAAATGGAACTGTCTCTCCATTCCTTAA
This sequence comes from Psammomys obesus, assembly GCF_907164565.1. NCBI lineage: Eukaryota > Metazoa > Chordata > Mammalia > Rodentia > Muridae > Psammomys > Psammomys obesus. The sequence continues at coordinate 2,470,721 of NW_026594311.1, read as the reverse complement.
ATGTATCCTTTAAGTGATATCTTCTACCTCCTTTGTGAGTACAATATCTTCATTGATATCACGGGACTGTCTTGACCTGCCAGCTCCTGAATAATGACGTAGAGACTTATTAGTATTTATGAAAGCTTAGGCACTATAGCTTAGGCTATTTCCCAACTAGCTTGTATAACTTAATTAACTCATTTATTCCAGTCCACATTTGCAGCGTGGCCCATTAACCTCTCCATTCTTCCTCATCTGGCTGGTGAATTTGTGCCTCTCAGTCCTTCCCACAGTTCCTGTCCCTGCCCAGAAGTCCTGCCTTTCCTCTCCTGCTTCAGCTGTTGCCCTCAGAGGTAATGGAGAAGCGTGTTTACAAAATAGTGGGATAGGTGATGATCCATCAAAGCAACAATACCAAAGTCTGGACAGTACTCAGTACTCAGTACTTCAGTACCAGCTCTCAGCTGGTACAGAAGCTGACATTTGACTAATGCAAAGCCAGCCTTCACACAGAGCACAGAAAGAGTATCCCAACACAAATTTAATACTTTGTTTTCTAAGTTTTTGTCTTCCTATATATTTGTGGCAGTTCCGCTTTGGTTTTCATTTGTTTGAGCCTCCTATCTTTATGTGAGAGACTTTCCTCTCATGCTGTGTGGTCTTGAGTGTCAAGCACTGGTGTCTTCTTCTGGCTTCTCTTCACTGCTCCCCAGGGCTTCCCTGTAAGGCTCTGGCAGAGTTCTGAGTGCACAGAGCACAGAGCACAGAGCATCAATTCCTATTCCAGACCAGTTCTAGACTTCGCTTTCTGAGTCCTGCTTTTCACTTGCTCCCCAACTTTCAAATTTTGGTGCTGGTGTCTCCTCTTCTGTCCTTTGATTGTATGTACGTCTGTGGATTTTTTGTTTTGTTTTGTTTTGTTTTCCTTGTCGATTTGGAGGTCTTTAGGAGGAAGGCTATATTAATGAGAGGCAGCAGACATCTTCTCTGTGTCAGATAAAGTTGGAAGCAAGCCTCACTAAAAAATGAGTTTTATGTTTTAAGGGCTTAAAGCAAAAAACAAGACAAGTGTGTAAATAAAAGAAAAACCATGGGATACATCACAGAGTCTTTATGTAACCAACAAAGTTTAAGCTATTTACTGGCCATTTGTAGAGAAAGAGTTCCAGTTCCCCAGTGAAACCCATTTTCAACTGGGGCCAATGGAGCCACTGATTCTTCCCCCTTTAATTTCCCTGGCAGGTGCCCACTCAGGCTTCATCAATAACCAAATATGTAGCCAGCTTCCTCCAGACTTTCCCAGTGCTTAAACTTCTTCTGTTAGTTTGTGAGTTACCTCAGTCCTTCAGTGGGTCCAGCTGCTTTGAATGGCGACCGAAGATCTTATTACCTGGACTCGGCGAGTATATTTTCACTCTGCGTTAGTTGCTTGTTTGTTAGTCTTGTCCCTGGGACAGACTGCCAGAGATGAACAACTTAAAAGGAGTGATTCATTTTGGCTCCCCAGGATTCAGTCCACGATTGCTTGGCTGCCTATTTCTGGGCGTGTTGTGGGTCAGGGCGTAATGGTGGTGGGGACGGGGACACAAGGCTTCTTCGTAGTAGACACGCAGCGAAGAAATACAGCGGGCACCAGGGCCAGATACAGCCCCAAGGACACGGCCCAGTGACCCCCTCCCTCCAGCTGCCCCGTCTTTAGCCTCTCACCTCGTGCTAATTACACCATCACATTACGGCTCTGTCTAGGAATTAATCCATTCGCAGGTCAGAGTCCTCATGATCCAACCACAGCTACAGACACCTTCACAGACACACCCAGAAGAGCGAGTCTCCTGAGGGTGCACAGCCTAGACGGGCCCTCCGAGCTGTTCATCTCACAGCATCTGAGACGGCATGGCTTTCATGGCGCGTCTTCCACACTTAGTAACTTACTTGAACCTGCTCTGGAGATTCCCTGCAGCACGTCCCCTCCACCACAGCACCGTGCTACACCCTCCTCGTCCCCTCGGGGTGTTCTAGAAGGCTCTCCTAAACCTGCCCGCCCACCCCCACCCGTGCATCTGACTGTCGCTCTCACCACCATTACCACCACCATTTTTTCTTTTGGAAGTCTGTTGACATCATCAGCTTACTGAAAAAAAAAAAAAAAATCTACAATGCCTTTCCCTGTTACTTCTACTTGATAAAATCCAGACTTCCAACTTGGCTTCACCCCACTGTCATGGAATGAAATTTAAAACTCTTTTTTTTTTTTTTTTTAAATTACATTTTTTTTCTATGCATGTGAGTCTGCTCATGTGTGCATGCTCGTGTGTGGGTGTGCTCGTGTGTGTGTTCATTTGTGCCTGTGGCTGTATGCTTGCGCTTGCCTGTGCTCAGGCACATATGTGCTCCCGTGGGTGTGCACAGACAGACACACGTGTATGCCCCCGAGTGTGCATGTGTGAGAGACAGTCAGACAGGCAGACAGACAGAGAAGGTTGGACGACAGCTTTCAGAAGTCAGGTCTCTTCTTCCACCTGCAGGTCCTGGGGCTTGAACTCAGGTCATCAGGCTTGGTAGCAAGTGCCTTTACCCACCGAGCTGCCTTCCCCGCCCTTAACAATTTTTAAAGCTTTTTTTTTTTTTTTTTTTTTTTTTTTTGCATGAGATCAATATATAAAACTCATTTGCCTACAAAATCTGATCTAAAAGAATGTGGATGTACTTATAGTCCCCCCTGTTCAGTGTTAAAAACTCACGCAACCTCCAAGCCTCACGGTGGTGGGGCATTAAGTCATGTTTCATCTGTGCAGATGTAGAATCTGAAAAACTGCCATGGGCTGGGGAGGTAGGTCAGGCAGCGAAGGGTGTGGCCTTTGTAAAAGGAGAGGGAAAGGGAGGCAGAAATAGGCCCATCCCTGGAGCTTGCTGGCTGGGCATCTTGGCCTTCTTGTCATGTTCCAGGCTGTGAGAGACTCCTGTCAAACAAACAAAACAAAACAAAAAGTAGCCATTAATCCCAGCACTTGGGAGACAGAGGCAGACTGATCTCTGAGTTCAAGGCCAGCCTGGTCTACAAAGTGAGTTCCAGGGCTACACAGAGAAATCTGTCTGTAAAAGCAAACCAACAGCAACAAAAAGACAAATGACACCTAAGGAACGGCGCTAAAGGTCGCCTTCTGGGCTCCACGTGCCTGTGCACACACGTACACAAAGACAAGAACCTACAAATGTTGAATCTCGGGGCCTCAGGTGAGACCCGCTGTCGTCTTACCCTTCCTACAGCAGGAATCATGTCCACAGACGGCCCGGGTGTGGGGGAGGAGCGGAGCCCCGATAAACATGATCGTCTCCCTCAAAGCTGCCACCTCACAGGCCACGTCCTGCCATCAGACAGCTTCGGGTTCCGGCCTCTTCCCTCTGTGTCCTCAGTGACCCACCCAGGCTCACCTCCCATGCTCTGTGCCCAGGCTGGGCCTTGCCAACAGCAGAAACAGTTCCTTCGCCCCTGTCCATCCGAGTCTGCCCCTCTGCCCTTCAGTTATGCTCTTGGCTGGCCTTCGTTTGAGATTCAGTGTGAGCACTGCTCACTCATCTCTTACACTGGGTAACCGGCTGGGGTGGTGCTGTCTCTCCCTAGGGCAGCCCCGTTGACCTTTCCCATGCCCCTGGAGCCCCGCAGCTCACGTCTAGCATTTCACTCCCAGTTTCATTGCGTGCCTACGTCCGTCCATCTTCCTTCCAACCGCTCCTTGACACACACAGGTGTATAAGCGGTGCCTACCCGGCCTCCAAGGGCAGTGGTTGGTAGAGGGCCAGCTCCTCCCAGACTTCCTGCTCTCCCTGTGTGTGCTCCTGCCCCAGGGACTGTCCTACCCCGATCTTAACCCAAGTGCCTTTTGTCTCCTGGTATGACATAGCAGGTTTTTTCCCCCCTCAATTTCATGGTGACTCACTTTTTAAAAATAGTCTTTGATTAGTCAAAGCCTTTTTTTTTTTTTTTGTATTAGTCACATGCATTCTTTACCTCCTGAAAGAAACCCTAAGATATTAATTAGGGATGATCGTGCCCTCCTGAAACCACACACCCCTCACTTCCCACGCCTCAGTGCTTTTGTTTACTGCGGCCTGCTCACCTGCTCCTGGCTCAGCTGCCTTCCCCTCCACATCGTCCCAGTCGGTCCCGGTAAAAAACCCTAGACCTGAACTCCTGCCCTAGCTCTCAAGGCTTCTAACGCTGTTAGTTGACTCCTATCCCAAGACAGCTCAGACAGTCTTTGATTTCAGGGATCATCTTTGATTTTTTTCCATAGCCTTCCCCCTGCCCCCGCCACCCCGCGTGCATGCGTGATGTGCATGCATTTGTGTCTGCCTGTTTGCATGTGGCTGGGCACTTGCGTGTACACAGTCCTGTGAGAGCCCTGAGCTGTGTCAGGTGTCTTCCTCAGTTGCTTTCTACCTCCTGTGCTTGCTGATTTCGGCTAGTCTAGCCAGTCAGCCTGTCCAGGAGAGCCCCAGTCTCTGCCTTCTGAGGTTTTCCCTGGGCTCTAGGGATCCGATCTCCAGTTCCTGGCAAACACTTCATCCACTCAGCCATTCCTCCGACCTCTGCAGAGTTTCCTGAGCTTCGTGAAGGCTCCGGAGCTTACGCTTGGTGAGCTAGACTGATAAAATTGAAGAGAACCGCCTGTTCCCATGGCCTCCACTCTCAGCCGAGTCCTCGAAGCTGGACCGTGGGACGGAACCTGATCCCACTCAAGTCAGGAACGCCCTCCCGTCCATCTTTCCAGTTGGACCACCATCTGTGCACCATATTAGGGCACCCTTCTCGTCATCAGTTCTCATCTCTTTTGGCTCATTCTCCTCTGACATTTTTTTCCCTCTGGGTTTCTTCAGTGATTCTGTTTATTCAAGTTCTGTTTTTCTTTTTTTTTTTTCTTTCTTTTTTTTTTTTGTATGTGTGGGGTGGGGGTGGAAGCTGGGGTTGCAGTTGAGAGGGAGAAAGTTGAGGGGCTAGGGCTAGGGGACTTGAACGTTCCAGGATCTAAGCAGTGGACAAACTGGAAAGGAAACAGGTGGCTGTGTGGCCATTACAATATTATCTGTGGCTGGGGCGGTAGCTCAGTTGGGAGAGGGCTTGCCTAATACGCTTGTGGCCCTGGGTTTGATTCTCATCACTCTACAAAACCAGGCACGATGGAGAAGTTCCAGGTCATCCTCTAAGACATCAAAAACAAACAAGTAAATAACGATAAGAAAAACCAAGTATCATTTCCCTTAACAGACCGCGAGCACCCCCAACCCCAGCCAAGTTGAAGGCTCTTTGTAAGAGTCTAAGCTGTCCTCTGCTTCTTTCGAGTCAGACCTTCAATGTGTCCTGACAAGTGTGCTTTTCCGACAGCCACCAGGAGGTCAGGGAAAGGGAGCAGGAAGCGTGTGGCCCAAAGGAGGACACGAACCTGCTGCAAATGCAGAACGCACCGTGGTAGCAGGGGACAGGGACAGGAGACACAAAGTGGCGGGCCAGGCCTCATGGGAGCTGAGGAGAGCCAAACTGTAAGGCCTTGAAGGATAGCCCAGATCAGAGCTGGTTACCACGGAGGAAGTGGGGCAGCACTGGGAGTGGAAGGCCGATCTTTAAGTGACTTTGTGACGCCCTCTGCAGCCGTGGCTGTCCACCGTGACGTTCCACCGTGAGTGTGGGCTACCGGACCAAGCGCCTGGCCTGGCCTACGCCCTGCCCCAGTCTCCCTCTTCTTTGCTGTGACTGCAACTCCCCAGCACCCTGTGCTTCCCAACGCAGGTCTCCAGAAGGCAGCCGTCAGTGAGGCCCGGCCTTCCTGTAAGCAGGCCACTTCAGTGGCTCATCAGGAGGCCGCTGTAAGTCATGGCAAAGTCAGCATCAGTTTGTCGAAACTGCGGTTGTGGTCTCCCATCTTTCTTGTTTCTCATTCATTGCAAATCCTGAGACTTTCCCTTTAAGTATCCTTAGAGCTCGCCCCTACCTCCCCCCCACCGCCCGAAACATCACAGTTTGGGCTCCAGCATTATCCCTCTGCTCTGTAGTCTTGCATCTTCTCTGTGGCCACCCCGTGCCTCGGTTTTCCTCTCCTGATCGACCTTCTGCACGGCTGCCAGGGTAACAACTCAGTTCCTATAAAGGAACCACAGTTTGTAACTGAGCATCCAAGCCGGAACCCTTTGCTCTCCGGCACCTTGTCTTCCTCTTTCCCTTAAGTGCAAGGAGGTTCCAGGGCTCCCGTTCCCTCTTACCCTCTCTGTTGATGGTTTCTGTCTTCAGGTCTCGTCCCACATGCCCTGAACACACCATGGATCATGTCTGTTCTTCCTCCCTTGACCTTTTAACACTGCTTGATATTCTCCGCATCAGCTGCCACTGTCAGAAATGACTTTGTTCGTTTTATTTCTGTGCTATGTTACCACCACACCGAATAACGTGTGAATTTCCTGAGAACAGGGACACTCGTGACTCGTGTTCTGACTGTTAGGTGTTCACTGGTGTCCTCACTAGGCTTACTGTGCAGTAGTTAATATTTTCTGTATTAAGGAGCAGTGAAATCCGCCTGTCTTGCCCTTTAAGTTGTGTATGTTTGTATTTTACCGGTTAGCCTAGGAACAATCTGTTTTCTCCCCGTTCTCACATTCCTGAGGCTTGCATGGGGTGGACGGCACATCTAGCTGTGGAATGCGTAGGGTGACAGGCAGGTGGCTCCCCAGAGTGCAGTTCATTCACGCACGCTGGGGCTCTCCAAGCCTGGCCAGAACCTAAGAATACCAGCCGCCTGCTCCTTCTCACTCCCCCCATAGACTCCATTCTGCTTCAGAAACCAGACACAGGAAACATCTGACCGTAATAAAAAGCTTCCAGTAAATTCTAGGTTTCCTCATTGTGCAGTGATCTCTGTCATGCTTTGGTCTGGGATTCTGTCCGGTCACTTGTGCAACACGCCACATGGCCGCCTCTGGCCTAGGAGCCAGGAACAGCTGGGGCCTGGAACGCTCAAGGAAGAATGACATATTTGTTAGCTGCAGAAGGAGAAATCTGGATTCCTGCTCTGTTGCTTGCAGAGCAAACCTCTCACTCTGTTGAATGCTAAGTTTTCCTGTAAGCTGTCAATATGGTTTATAACTAAAATAATCTTACATCCTTTAGAATAAACACAAATAATGAATCGCCGAACCGTTCCTGGTCTGTGCCTTTAATACTCAAAACAAAATATATTCATGCTTACACAAAGCACGAATATATATCACTCACTTCCCCTCACTCTCATCATCTGAACTCTGAAGGCACGTGGTCCAGGAGCACAGTGACCATTTTCCAGGAGACAGCCACCTCCCTCCCAAGACCCTGATCACACTCTGCCTGCTACTCAGCCATCTCCTTGGCCTGCAAGGGAGAGAGCTCTCTTACTAAGTACTGGCACTTGGTTATGTTTGTGGGAGGGGCCTGGGTTATAGTTCAGTGCGGGAGCACTCGGTAGCTTGTTCAAAGCCCTGGGTTCCAGCCCTAGGACCAAGGGCTAAACTGTTGGAAGGAAGGAAGGAAGAAGAGGGAGGAAGTTGGTTCATCCAGGGTTGATAGAACTGGTCTGAGCTCTCAGGATGATCCCGGAACTGAAAAGCCGACCATCCCTCAGCACAAATAATGGAAGAGACCGGAATCTGCTATGCCTTGGCTTCAATACCAGGAAGCTTGTGCTGGAGTGCATAGTTATTTTTAATCTTTTTTTTCTCTCCCTCATAGCCCTCCCACCCCACCCCGATTCTTTCTCTCTCTTTCTCTCTCTCTCTCTCACACACACACACACCCCTCATTTCTGGTCTCAAGCAGCTCTCCCACCTCAGCTCAAATAGCTGGGAGGCCAGTGGGCTCAGTGCCCAGCCCCGCCCCACCCCCCTTGATACAAATAACACATGTTCACTGTGGACATTTTTTAGAGTATCACCAGAGGCAGCCACTGGCAACACTGTTCTTTAGTCAAAAAGTTTAAAAAAAAAAAAAAAAAAAAGACTAAATCAGGATTGCTTATGAGAATGAAGAAGTAAATTTTAATTGAAAAAAAAAATGTCAACTGTAGTGAAAATTAGGTACTTGGAAAATTTTGAACACGTGAGTGAGTGTGTGTGTGTGTATGTGTGTGTATGTTCTCATGTGGTGTATGTGCAGGCCGGGGGTTGATATCAGGAGTCTTCCTTGATCTCCACTTTATATTCTGAGACAGGGTCTTGCCCTGAGCCCTGAGCTCCAGAACCACAGCAGGGATCACACCCGGCCTGCCTTCTGACTCGAGTCCTGGGGCTCAGCACTCCGATTCTCACACTTGGACACCAAGTGGCTTATTTACCGAGCATCTGCCCAGCTCTTGAGCTGCTTTTTAAAAGCTTTGCTCCTCTGGGCGGTCAGCTCCTCAGGGGTCTTCCGTGTCCTCCAGGTTGGTGAGACCTTTTTCTTCCTCACCCTGGCTGCCAGTTTTAAAAGGAGGCGCATACCTCACTCAGAGGAAACAGACACAAGGGCGGAACTCTGGAGTTAGGCTCTGCTTGTACAGATAGTATGGCCGGCTGTTCACCAAGGGACCTCGTTTCTGTCAAGAGCGAGCTGCCCTGCCTTTTTCTTGGTGGATTTCAAAGCACATGATCTGCCCCGACCTGACGATGCAGGATGCTTGCCTCTGGATCCTGTCAGGGACCACCATCCCCAGCTTGATGCCCTATGGTTCTTAGTAAACACGTTTCTGAAGGATTTCCTGAAGGGCCTGTGATCCGGGCATTTCTCTAGCAACTGTAGTTAGGCAGTGGTTCTTGAGTGTCAGGTGTGCTGGTGGCATAACCTTGAATGGGCGGCTGTCCTGGCTGCTTTTACTGAGCTTGGATGGCACATAGAGTTATGATGGCTGTTGTTTCTCCATGCGGAGTGAGATCTGGAAGATGCTGTGGAGTGGGCTGTGCTGTACACATGTCCCGTGTCCAGCCAACGCTCTGCAGTGAGTGAGCCTTCCGGATGTGGTCTCTTGAGCCTGGGCTATTTGGACCACACCTCCTCTCGGTGTCCCTGACTGTGTAAACATTGTGTGTTGGCTTTATACCATCATTCGAGATTGGGCATGTTAAGAGACAGCTGTACAAGACTCCTAAGCACAGACTCTTGAAATATTGCAGGAGAAACCGACACCATCAGTTGGTCCCCTCTCTGCTGGTACTTTTCTTGGATTTCAGTCTGAGTTGCTTGGAAACACCTGGTCCCCTCCTCCTTCAGTCTCTACATACTCCATCTTCCCTCTGCCTGTGATGCCCATCCCTTCTTGTTGGCTTTGACATTCAATATCCTTCAACCCTTAGCCCAAAGGCTAGCTTCTCCAGGGAAGTTCTTCTATCTGGCCCCCTCAGGCTGGTCCCTCCACAAGAAACTTAATATATATATGTATGTTTCTAGCTAAATAGTTTGTTCTCCAATCTCTTTTCAAGAGGAAAGGCAAGGACCCATGCTAGTAGAGAGTATGTTTTGCTGTTGTCACTGACTACTGCGTTACAGTGTCCTAGTACGGTATCTGTACATAGTAGATGCCCAACAAACATTTCCTGGCCATGCGAACGAACGGAAGAAGGATGCATTGTGGGCACCGAGTCCCGGAACTGTTTTCTCCCTTTGCTTTGGCTGCTTGGGAGCTTGCCCCCCACCCCTGACTCTGCCTGCTTTGTTCGCAGTGGCCCCGGTGGCATGCCCTCTCGCACTAACACCTTCCCCAGCATATACATCTCCTTTCTTTGTCATCTTTCCTTTATTATTTCCAGCATATGCTATAAATTATCATCCTCTACTTTCAGGATTTTATGGGGGGGGGGGTGTTGAGAATGGGAAGCACATGAATGTAAGAACGGGTGTGGCCAAAGGGGAGGAGGCAGTGCTTTTAGGCCTCTTCAGGGTTTGGGTGGAGCCAGCAGGCACTTGACTACAGAAGAAAGACGTGAACTTGTCCTCTTGTGTTGCAGATTCATTGCTTCTTTCCTTTGACTCCGCTGGACAAACACTAGGCACAGGTACCACTTTCTCCCCCTCTGTCATCTCTTCAACCCTTACGGCTTGCCTGATGAGTCGGCCATCCTGGGGGAGGGCAAGAGATCCGAAGAATTATGGGAAAGTCCCCAGGGCCTCCACCGTGGAGGGAGCGGAAGGACACAGTGTGAAAGGTGCCCAGTCGTTTTACAGGCGGACACTGAGCTGGCCCTGGCGGCACAGGCAGAGGCGGGTGGGTCTCTGAGCCTGAGGCCAGCCTGGTGTACATGAGGAGTTCCAGGCCAGCCAGGGCTGCAGAGTGAGACCCTAGCTAAAAACAAAACAAAGTAAATAAGCAAAAACGTCTTCATTGGGCCGTTGGAACGGATGCCTTCTCCTCCCAGAACTGTGCAGGTTTGTATGAGGATGAGTAGTCTCTGGGTACATGCCCTGTGGCAGACGAGGGCAGAGGACTTTGAGAGACCACCAGCACTGGGCATGATAAGCACCAGGGCTCACTTGCAGAATGTCAGGCAGCCAGAGCAGCCCCTCCATTGCACATTCGCATGTGAGTGGCAGGTGTTCAGGTAGAGAGCCCCAAGAGTGGAGTGGCACATCCCCCCCGTGCCAGTCACGGGCAGACACTCCTTCCCTCTGTTTACATTGCAGGGCACGCTCTTTGCCTCATGCTCTTTTGACCCAGACCCACTGAGGTCGGGGGGTGGCTGTCCTGTGTGTGTGCTGTGTGTGCCCTACACCACACGCCCCGTACCTCAGTTCTTGTTGGCAGAGCAGGAAGGACAGCTGCTTTCATTCTTCGCTTTGCCACTCCTGTGGCGCTCCAAGGGAAGGGCATCCCTGTATGATTAGGAGGTGATGGTCCGCTTCATACTGCGGGTGCCACCCTGAACACCAGGGAGATGTGGCTGGCCTTTGGAGGGTTCGCTGACCTCCTACATGGTTAATTCTTGTTCACGAGGCCCAGACAGTTGTGCTAGAGAGGGCGAGAGGAAAGCTGTTCCCACCACCACTGAGAAGGCCTGCTGTGTGTCAGTGCTGTCCTGGGTGCTTTGTGAGTCCCTCGGTTATTTATCCTTCACAGGCGCTTTGATTTCCCTGATTGTTGGGGCTATCCATCCCCACCCAGCTTGAAAGCCCACACCTTTGCTAGCCACTGTCTCATGTCACATGCGCGTGAGGCTCCTTCACCAGAACGCTGAGGCATGCCTGAGAAATCACTTCAGCAGAGTAGACAGTCAGGGAAGAGTTCTTAAAGGAACCCCAAGTTGCTCCTGTGTGTTAGAAGATCGACTGCTTCACACATTACAATTAAGGACTTTTAGTATCAAAAGACTCCATTAAGACAGTGAAAAGGCAGCGTGAAAAAAGAAATTTGCACCATAATTAGCTAGCAAAGAGTTTGTCTCCAGAACAAGGAACTACAAAAACCATTAAGAACGAACAACCCAGTACAGAACCAAGCAGAGAAAGCATTTCAGAAAAGAGGTCAGTGAACCTACGGAAACGCTTTTCAATTACATTAGTACCCAGGAAGGTGAAAAATCAGAGCCCCGCTGAGATACCACTGCACATCCAAGGAACAACAGCACACCAAAGCTTGGCGGCCCCAGTGTGCTGACAGGGCCCTGGTGCAGCAGAAGCGAGTCTCCGCCGAGCGGGAGGTCAAGTTTATATACGTAGTCACTCTGAAGAAGACGAGGACAGTTTGTAGATAAGTCTGAAGCACACAGGTCCTATGCCTTGACAGCTCCTCTCTGGACAGCTCCGTCACAGGGGTGGATGCTAATATCTATCGCGTGTTACACACGAGAGGATTACCACACCCACTCTCTTGGCAGTCGTGGGCAGGCACACTTCTTCCCTCCTTGTGTTCACAGTGCAAGACATGCTAACTAGCACTGTGCCCTTTGACCCAGCCCCACTCAGGTCAGGGAGGTGGCTCTCCAGTCCCAGCCAATGTTCATAATTGTAAAATCCCAAAACAACCCACGTAGACAGAACCAACGGTAAATATGCAGATGTCACATTTGTAAGGAACAGAAAAAAATGATCAAACTCTACATAGATTTGACAACATAGATAATTCTTTTTTTTTTTTTTTTAATTTTGCCTTTTTACATTTAAATTTATTTCTTGAGACATGGTCTTGCTGTGGAATCTTCACTGTAGAGCTGGAATCCTGGCTGCTGTGGAACTGTCTATGCGGGCCAGGCTGTTTTCAAACTTGTGGCAATCCTCCTGTCTCTGCCTCCCAAGCTCTGGGATCCATGCCTGTGCTGCCACACTTGGCTTTTGAAGATAATGTCTCACTAGGTGTCCCCACTCCTAGCCCGCTGGACAGTCCCTATATAGCCCAGGGCAGCTTCCGGCTTAGCAGCCCTCTTGCCTCAGCCTTCCAGGTGCTGGTATTATAGATGTGTGCTGTCAAGCCCCACTCTCAGGGATGAGAAAAATGTTTAAATTTTATTTATTGTATTTCATTTTTGTGATGCTAAGAATTGAACCTAGGGTTTTGTATGTGCCAGGTAAGTGCTCTACCGCCCAAGCTACGTGCCTGGCAGTAACAGGGATGGGCCTTAAAACGAGGAGAAAGACAATAGAGGTTACCGCTTCTCACGCGTATGGACTTCAGAAGTAAAACGAAACCACAGCTGTTTAAATGCACAATTCGGAGTTAAAGCAGTAAGGAGAAAGAAGAGGTTGAATCCCATAATAGCGGGGGCAGTGGTGGGGACTTCTCAGAACGGGAATGTTCTCTGTAGTGACCAGAGCGGGGTTTAGGAGAATGTTCCTTCTGCAGTAAGATTTTATACACTGTACACTAAGATTTTTAGATACTCTTTATGCATGTAAAAGCTATAACCCAGGCATGCCATAAGCAGCACTTGGCTGGGAACAGGAAGAGGAGGAGGAGGGCATCAGTTTGTCAGACAGCCCTCACCCATGAGCCAAATCTCAAAGCAAGACTTGAGGTAAACATTGTTACTACCCCTCCCATTTTTCAACTAAGGAAATTGACATACAGGAAAGTGACACAGCTCATCCAACATCAAAAAGCAGGTGGGCTTAAGTGCAGGCATCGGGGTTCCGGCATCCACATCTTGTCCAAGTAGTTCCTGGTTGGTTTTTGTTTTTGTTTTTTTTTTTTTTCCAAGGGGATTTTGGTCCTTCACCTCCAGCTCTCCTGGAGTTATAAAAGTATGTGTTAGGCTTCATTGCAAATAACTATGGACCAGCGGTTGTAGTTCTGTCTTAGCCAGGGTCTCCATTGCTGTGTTAAAACACCATCATCAAAAGCAACTCATTTTGGCTTATACACCGAACCATAGTCAGGTTCGGTGTATAAGGAAGTCAGGGCAGGAACTCAAGCAGGGGCTGAAGCAGAAGCCCTGGAGTGGAGAGGCGCTGCCTTGGCTTGCTTTCCCCTGGCTTGCTCTGCCTGCTCTTTTGTACAACTCTGGACCACCTGCCAAGAGTTGGGCTGGGCCCTCCCACCTCAATCAGCAACAAAGAAAATGCCCAGCAGACTGGCCTACAAGCCAATCTTATGGAGGGGGGCACTTTCTTGATTCAGAGTCCCTCTTCCCAGATGGCCCTGGCGTCCAGGTTTGAACATGACCCACTGTGAAAGGAGAAAGAATGAAGACTCGGATTCTGCCTGTGGAACTCTCTTGTAGTAGAGGATAGATGTAAACTAATCAAAAGTCAACTTTTTTTTGTTTTGTTTTGTTTTGGGGGACTTGTTGGTTTGAGTCAGGGTTTCTCTGTGTAACCCTGGCTGTCTTAGAACTCACTTTTTTGACCAGGCTGGCCTCAAACTCACAGAGATCCTCCTGCCTCTGCCTCCCGAGTGATGGAATTTAAGGTACCACCACTGCCCAGCTTATTTTTTAAATATTAAATTGTATGTATTAGGGATAGTTCTGGACACATATGTGCAGGTGTGGTCGTGGACAGAGGCATCTATCTGCTCCATTGGGTGTCACGGAGCTTCAGTCACAGGCCTGGGTGCTGGGGACTGAACTCAGGTCTCAGGAACGATGGCCAGCAGTCTTCTGCTTTGCATCATTCCCCAAAGCAGGGAGAGCTGGGCAGGCTTTCCTCAGCGGCCACTGGACTGTTTTATGTGGAGACTTTCTGTAGCACTGGGCATACCACATTGCCAAAAAAGTTTTAGTATCTTAGCAACACAACTTTAGACTTAATCCGTATTTTATGTCCTTTCTTTAGCATGAGTAATTAAACATAGGAAAGCAAGATTCCATCCTAGATAAGGAGTAGATGCACTCCCATGTTTCTGTCACCGAGTGCCGCTAATGGCTTGGACAGAGTGCACATTGAAGCTGTTTGAGGACTCTGAAACATTAGTCATGGCCGACAGGTTGGGAAGGATACCAGAACTTAATGTATTACCAAACTGACAGGGTGCTTCCCTCAGTGTTTTCCCTCAGTGTCCCATGTCTCAGAAGCCCACACCCCAGCAGTGGACATCATACAAACAGCTCCAGGAAGTGGCCTCTGGCTATGGTGCTCTGGTTGTGGGGGGAAGAAAGAGCTCCTGAGGCTCAAGCAGACGGGGAGATCCCACGGTTGTGCCTTTTCTTTCAGTTTCCCTTGGGTCCAACCCTAAGCAGTCCCACACTGGTGGGATTGAGATTGCCACGGCGGAGGCAGTGACAGTAGAGCCAAGGAGGACTTGAGAGACGCTGAAGTCTCAGGCTTGGTTTCATTTCGTTTTTTAATTTTAATTTTTTTTATTTCTGCCTTCCTGCTGGTTGTCCCAGATCTGGGTACAACAGTTCCGAAAATTCATAACAGACTGTGTGGTAAGCGAGGCTCTGGCTTCCTGGTAAAAGGACCAAGAATGAGAAGCCAAAGGAACCAGAGCACACAGGGGAGAAAACAAAGAGCAATGAGGGGCTTGGGAAAGCAACTCCAAACAAGGGCTTTCAGAACCCACCAGGGACAGGTGACTTCCCGACTGCCAGCTGGACACTGGGTGGTGCATGCGGAAGACGGGTCTGCATAGGCTTGACAGGGGAGCCTACAGTAAAACCGCAACCCTCAGAGGGCTGGCTGGTCAGGACTTGCTGCCCGATTGTCTCCTAAAACAAAAATAACACCCGCTCCTGGATTCACAAAAGACCTCGAGTTTCATAATACAATATCAAAACATCCAGGATATGAGCCAAAATTAATTATAAAGAACCAAAGAAATCTCAACTTTCGTGGGAAAAAGGCAGCTAACAGTTCCAAGGCTAGCCTGGCAGAGAGCTGGGGACAGCCTAGTAAGACGTTAGGATAAAAATGCTCCCAGAACTCGGAGCAAACACTGTTGAAACTAATAGGAAAGGAGAATGTCTTAGCAAATGTAATAAATGAATAAATACAGTAACTATGTTCTTATCCACAAAATAACAAAATGGGGGGCAGAGGAGTTAGTTAACGGGGCGGGTGGGGGCGGGTAAAAGCTGTTGAAACAGTCCAGTCCAGCCGGCGGCGGTGGTGCACACCTTTTATCCCAGCACCCAGGAGGCAGAGGCAGGTGGATCTCTGAGTTCAAGGCCAGCCTAGAATACAGAGCGAGTTCCAGACCAGCCAGGGCTACACAGAGAAACCCTGTCTCGAAAAACCAAAGAGAGAGGGAGAGGGAGAAGAGAATCGAAAAGAAGGAAAACATTGTCAACAAGAGAAGAGCATTTGTAAGGAACAGCTCCCCAGGCTTTCTTAAGAACATGAGATTTTACTGTCTGGGCATCAGAGTGCCAGATGGAGAGGAAGTCAGCTATGTAGACAAACATTAGAAAAAAAACTGCCTGAAACCTCCTAAACTTGGTGGCCAAATGTATTCTAGCCTGAGAATAGAAGGTTAGTTTATCGTTCAGAATCAGGCCATGTGTTCTCCCATATTCGTTATATAGCAAAAACCTGTGTAATCAGGCTGAGGGTGTGCACAGCCGTGTGTGTGTGTGTGTGTGTGTGTGTGTGTGTGTGTGTGTGTGCGCGCGCGCGCGTGCGTGCAGATTAGCACCTGTCAGTAAAGTGATTGCTTAGCCTTCCTGAGGCCCTGGACTGCATAAACCAGGCACGGTGATACACACCTGGTGTCCCAGCACTTGGGGGATGGAGGCAGAGAGATCAGTTCAGGGTCATCCTTGGCTACAAAGCAAGTTTGAGGCCAACCTAGGGTATATAAGAGGCTACCTCAAAAAAAGTAATTAATTAAAGAAACAAACCAACTATAGGCCTCATCAGTTGATGAAGAGAGTGTTTGACAGATCCAACCCCAGTTTGGGAATAAACAGCTCAGCACTCAGAAAGGAACTCCCTGAAGGGAGGGTGAATGTGACTAAAATGTGTGAAATTCTGAAAGAACTGTTCAAAGTTGGGTGGTTTTTTTTGTTTTTTTTGTTTTTTTTTTTTAATAAAAAAGAATGGCATGCCCTTGGCCTGATGGAGGGCCCCTACAAGGACCTACAGCCCACACACCTGAAATCACGGTCCACTTCTGAAAGTCCAGAAAGTGAAGTGAGAAAAGGGATCTTACAAGATATAGGTTAGCAAGAAGGAAGTTAACTGCTCTCTTCATTGATCCCAGGGAATCTACAAACTGTCCCCTCCAGGCTCCTAGAACTGTTCCAGTCAGCACGAGACAGGAGCCAGAGTCAAAACACAAAGGTTAATTGTGTTAAATACAGGCAGTGAACGAAGACCTTAAACCGTTTCTTCGAACACCCTCAAATCAGAGTGTTTATGGATAAAAGTGAACCGGTTACAGGACCATCTGTAAACACCCCCTCTCTCTTCTTTCCTTCCCACCCACATCACAAAGCACAAGCCCAGAGTCTCCATTGTCCTCCTCCCTGCAGGAGACACCCGCCCCCTTGGAAAGCCCTTTCCTGCCACTTCCTCCTAGCACCACTGTCCAGGGTCCTGGCTCCCGTGCCCTGGACCAGAACCATTGCTTGGTCTCCCAGAGGCCTTTTGGGGCAGTGTTCTGGAACGCAGAGCTGGTTGCTGTCTTGTTGTCAGCGTCAGCTCTCCAGGGACCTCAACAGCTCATGCTGACCGCAGTCCTAACTGAGCCACAAAGCCCTACCTACCTCCACGGCGTCACTGCAGGGTCCAAGCCCCTCGCTGCCCGCCAGCCGTGGCGCTCTTGATCCTCCTTGAAGATGACAGGTCTCCCGCTGCCTCGGGGCCTTCGATCTTTCCAGGCCACTCTTACCTCGCACACAGCATGACTGTCTTCACTGCCCAGTGTCACCTACAGAAACATCACTTCATCCATCATCGTGTCCTCGGGCAGCCATTTTCTAGAGCGGCTGTGCCTCCACTTACACCACACACTCACCCACCCAACCTGGCCGTCCCCATTAGCATTCTGTCAGCCTCGCTTACCGGACCGTAGGTGGCATTTGACCAAAGACGTGGATTTTGGCAGAACAGCTCTTGGCACGTAATGAATTCCTGGTAAATATATATATTATATATATATGTATATATATATTTTAAGCAGTTGCTTCTAAAAGTGTAAGTGCACGCACACATTAACACACCCATTCGAGTGAGTGCGCACACACACAAGACAGATCTATCGAGCTGTGTCTTCATTCTTAACTACTAATTAACACAGAAACCACCTCAGGCACGGATGTTCTTTTGGCTGCTCTTTAAACTGCCTGGCCCTTTGTCTTAATTGGCTCAATCTATCATAATAAAATTGATTTGGTAGCTTGGGAAATAGAAGACAAGAAGCCAATAATAGCTCAGCAAGTAAAGAAAGGCATTTGCCACCATGCCTGATGACCTGAGTTTGATCCCCAATACCCACATGGTAGGAGAGAACACTCTTCCCCCAAAATTATTCTTCGACATTATGGCAAATACTACGGTAAACGCACCCCCCCCCCAAACACACACACACTAAATTATTTTGAATTTAAGGAAAGCATTAGGCAGTAATTCCCACTTACTAAATAGTGAAACTGACATGCAGGAGAATAATGTGGTTGTTAAAAATGAGGAATTACAGCTGGGCTACCACCACCTGGCAAGTGGCCCCCACCTTTAATTCCAGTGCGCAGGAGGCAGAGGCAAGTAAATACAGGTGATTTCAGGGCCACCTTGGTCTCCCTGGCAATTTCCAGGGCAGCCAGTGCTATATACTAGAGAAAGTCCCCGTTTCAAGAAGAAAGAAAAAATAATAAGAACCTGGTATAATAGCACAGACCTTAATCTCGCTGCTTGGGAAGTGGAAAGCCAGCCTGAGCTACATGAGACCCTACCTTTAAAAAGAAAAGGGGTGGGGGGTGCCATGTGTGGTGGTGCACACCTTTAATCCCAGCGCTCGGGAGGCAGAGCCAGGCGAGTCTCTGTGAGATCGAGGCCAGCTTGGTTTACAGAGTGAGTAACGGTACAGCCAAGGCTACACTGACTTGAGAAACCTAAAAAATAAAAATAAAAAAGGAAAAGAAAAGAAAACATTTTATCTAAGTTTTTTTTTTTTTAATTGGCATAGAGTATGTCCAGGACACTGTGGTACACTAGGTGTGCAATTAAGGCCGTGGGTAAGCAGAATTCTGTATTCATGTTCACATATCCATGGGAAGGGATTTCAGAGACCATAGCCACCAAAATGTAGCAATTAACTTTAGGTAATGGGAGGAAATGACAAATAATTCCTGCTTTATTGTTTATAAGATTTTTTTTTTTAAATTTGGATTTTTACGTTAATTATTTCATTTATTTCTCTATTGTATGAGTGTGGGTGGGTGGCATTCGTGTGGACTTCAGAAGACAACTTTCAGGAGCTGGCTCTCTCTCTCCTTCGACCACGGGGGTCACAGGACAGATCAGACATCAGTTTTGCATGGCAAGCCCTCTCACCTACTGAGCCGTGTCCCCAACCCTGATTTGGTTTTTATATTGTGTATTATTTTTAAGACTCAAAAAAAAAACTTATTATCTTCGTCTGTAGCGGGGTTTCTCATTTTGTTGCTCTTAGTCCATTCGTCTTTATATCAAAAATGCCTTCAGCTGTGCAAGTTATAAACAGGATATTTATACCGTGAGGCTCTGAAGGCCAGAGAATGTGAGATCAAGGAGGCAGCACGTTCAGGGGGCTAGTGAGAGCTCACTCACCAGAGCTTTTTCCCCACATTATATGTCTTCACCTGGCAGAAAGTGCAGACAGGATCCCTGGAGCCGCTAACCCTGCTGAGGAGAGAGCTTCCCGACCTAATCGCGTCCTAACAGCCCTGCCTCCTCGCACCCCCATGTTGGGGGCTAGTTTCCCTCCTATGAATGTTGGGGGCACTGCAGAGGGAGTCATTTGCCTGCCTCCCCGGCCAGTTGCCCTTTTGCCATGCTGTCACTCGTAATCCCGTAGCTGAATGAAGGAGACCTTGCAGGAGGACACAGGCTCACCTGGTGTCGTGAGCGGGATTGAATTCCGTCCTGGTTTTCCCAGGACAAGAGTGGAAGTGGGAACTGTGAGATTTTGCTCTAGAGGGAGTTGCTTCTGCCTATGTTGAGAGACTTGAGCTGAGAGGGGTTCCACTCCCATCGGCCCCTCCTGACAGAACCACACTGGAGCCACCATGCTGTGGACAAGTCAACCACAGAAGCCTCTTGCCTCCCTCATACCAGCATGCACACATCCAGTTGGGACTGGATTTTGGTTTGTGAACGTCTAAGTTATTTTCCCGGGTCAGTTAATTTAGTGTAGGTCAGTGGGATTCTCTGGGTTTGTTTTAGAAAACTGCTTTCCTGTTTTAGTTTGTCATTGATAAATTGATCCCACGTTAGGGTTTATTTCCCCCGACTGGAGATGATGTGGGTGGGAGTCATTTGCACTTTGGCCAGCCCCCCTCAGCAACCCCCACCAACTCCCATGATTCAGTGTGTGGCGTGGCTGGCTCTCTAGACACCGCTCTCGGGCCCGGGAATGGAGGGAACAGGACGCAGTTGCTCTCCTGCAGCTGTCTAAGAAGAGCATCCGCTCTTCTCGTTTCCCCGGAGAGCCCTGTGGGCTGAGGAAGGGGCAAGCAGCCCCAGATGTGGGCCTGGGCTGCCTCAGCGGCTTCCCTGCCAGTCCACCCAGTGGTCGGGGGCCCGGGGGGATTCATGCATCCCCCTTGTCATCCAGCCTCGACTGGAAAATGAAGGCGGTCCCTGCTTCATGGGGTGTGAGGATTGCGTTGAAGGTGACAGTGGGTAACACTGAGAGTAGTCTGTGAGCAGTAGCCCCCACGCAAGCCTGGACACAGTGTTTGTGTTTAGCGTAGCTTCTATGGGAGACTGTACAGTGTTGCTTCCTTGGAAGTGAAAGATCTATTTTGGGGAAGCTCGTTCCTCAGTCCATTTACTGCTGTGCCCTTTGAACCTGGGAATTCATCATAGCTGAGCCATGGGAGCCAGCGACCATGGGAAAGAAGATGGGCGGAGCTGCTTCTCATGCGTGAGGGGTTAGTGCCTGCTGGACCATTTTGCCTATATGTGTTTGCGGTTTAATGCAGATTTGAAGATGGCCACGTGTGTAGCGCACGACTTTACTCCCAGTGCCCAGGAGGCGGAGGCAGATGCCTCTCTGTGAGTTTAAGTTCAGCTTGGTCTATTACATAGCCAGTTCCAGGCTATCCAGGACTACACAGTGAGACCTACAATTCTTATTATCTTTTTTTTTACTGTGAAGAATTGTGATTATCGGTCACTCACTCAGTACTAGTTTCATGTCAGCTGATGGGAATGAGAGGTGGCCCTGGAGAATGAGGAAAAGAAGCCTTACACAAGACTGACGGGGCTGTAGCGTGTCAGGCTCTGTATCGTCAGTTACTGTTCTGTTACCGTAATAAAACACCATGACCAAGGCAACATACAGAAGGAGAGTTTACTTGGGCTTAGGTTCTGGAAGGTTAGAGTCCATGATGGGAGAGTGGAGTCACGGTGGCTGGTGCAGAAGCCGAGGACTCAGGTCTGAAACCACAAACAGGAGACAGAAATGGAACTTGAAATGGTACAAGTCCTAAGACTGCCACCGCCACCTCGAGTGACATGCCTGCCAAACCGCTCTGACAAAAGTGTTCAAATGCCAGATACTGTGGGGCACATTCTCGCTCACATCACCATCAGTACTATTAACTGAAATGCCACCGAGGCCCCATAGCTGAGGATGAGGCTTTGCTGTCACCTCCACTTTTAGGAACTTTCGTGAGGATTTCCTGGTGCCCAGAACAAGATCTTGCATAACACAGTACTCCTGATTGGTTTCATTTCAGAACAGATGGAGAGTGAGAACATCTGTATTTCATTCTGAGGTAAATTGGAGTATATGCACAGGACATTAAGAAAATATTATTATTATTATTATTATTATTATTATTAACAAAAAAATTAAAACTGCATTAGCTTAGGCTGTAAAAGCTAATAATATGGGGAGGGGCTGGAGAGATGGTTCAATGGTTAAGAGCACATATTTTTCTTGAGGAGAGCCAGAGTTTAGTTCCCAGTACCCACGTCAGGCAGTTGGCAGCTTCCTGTAATGCCAGCCCCAGTGATCTGATGCCCCTCTGACCTCCTCATACAGAGACATACACATGTCATAGAAAGAAGTAATAATAAAAAGTGTGTTTTAAAGCTAATTACAGGGAACCCAAGGCAAGTAAGGTCGGCCGTTATGTTGTTCTCTTAGAGGGAGGTTAAGCAGGCTGAGTACACCGCAGGCCAAGTCAGTGACCTTGAGGTGTGTATTACCAACTCGGCTATGAGGTCCAGCAAAAGTTCGGGTCTGTAAGAATGTTTTCATTAAAATGCGTCACCACAGTCGATCTCGTGCTTTTTCTGAAGCAAAGCGACAGTGCTGACCTTACCTTGTCTCTCTGGCATGTTCTTTATGGACACACACAACTGAAATTTGAAATCTATTTGTTTTCTTTTGTATGTGGGGTGTTAGAAGTTTTGTTTTGAGAAAAAGATCTTACTGTGTAACTCTGGCTGGCCTGGCCCCTCTTACGTAAGGCCGGCTCAAACTCACGGAAGTCTGCTTGCTTCCATTTCCTGAGAGATAGTGTTAAAGGTGTACACACATGTGATCACATCCAGATAAATTTTACATTTTTTAAACAACAGAACCAGTACTTGTTTTTGTTTTTGTTTTTTGATTTTTGAGACAGGATTTCTCTGTGTAGCAGCCCTGGCTGTCCTGGACTTGCTTTGTAGACCAGGATGGCCTCGAACTCACAGAGATCCGCCTGCCTCAGCCTCCCCGAGTGCTGGGATTACAGTCGCGCACCACCATGCCCCGGTGACAGGACCAGTTCTTGAGGAAGCAGTTTATCTATTTGTTTGTTTGCAGTGTTGCAGATAGGAGACAGGGCCTCCAGCATGTTAGGCATTGGTATGTTCAAGGCAGCATTTCCTCTACCCCAGCTGTACCCCTGCCCAGCAGTTCTGACATTTGCTAGATTTCCCCCTTGGGTGCATCTATTTTAGTATTCTGAATATTCTGTGTGATGAATCGGGAGTGTGCCTGACACCCTTGCTGTGTACTGAGGACAGAGGTTGAGGTTGTCCTAAGAAAAAGGCCAGCCAAACTAACTATCCGTCTCTCTCGTGGGATATGAGAGGCTTTGGAAACCTCAGAGTCTGGCCAACATCTCAGAAATGAGAGCAATCACGCCACATCAAGGAGCCGGCAGTTTTGTTACCAGAGGTTAGATGCTCACTTTCCCAGCAAAACTAGTATTTTTAAAAAGGTACTTTTTCACTGGGCAGCCTCCCGGAACTTAACTTTTAATTAGACTGGGATTGGGGGGCCTGCCCAAGTTTGGACACACACACACACACACACACACACACACACACACACACACACACACCCGGCCCCATCCAACATTTTCAGAAATGGCCGCTGCCTGCCTGAAAGGATGTTCCCTGCAGACTGGGTGTGGGCACGCTGCCCTTCAGTGGGTTCACAGTAACTGCGCTGTTTGAATCTTCTGAGTTCCCACTGGTCTTAGGGTCTGATTTTTCAGTGGCTCATGTGTTTTCCTGTATAACGATGTCAGACCTATCATGTTTGCCCTTGACGTTCTGTTAATTCTGCTTAGTTCTGCTTGTTTGATGTGTGCACACAGCTTGCTCGTGGCCTGTTTTTGTTTATGTCCAGTTTTTGAGCCTTCCTGGAGTTTGTTCAGATTTTCGAGGTTGTTTTTTTCTCCCCCCTCAATACTTTATATGACTCTTACTGTAACTCAAAGAGACATACTTAATCCCTTTGTAGGATCGGTGGAAACATTAACAGTTTACTTCAAAGGCTTCCAGCATCTGAAAAAGCACTTTGTGCGCCCAGGGCTCCGGCCTGGTGCAGGTGCTGGAGAAGGGCAGAGCTCGGCATCCCCCGGGCCACTTCCTGCTGGGAACAAGGCACAGGACACACGTGTGCTCCTTGGTTGGTGGATTTGCTATCCTGCATTTTCTGGCCTGCCTGAAGCAGGAGGCCCAAGCCACAGAGACTAAACATTTTCCCCTCAGTGTGCAGCCGCTGGCTCACCGCTGCGCTGTCTGGGAGAGCGCCTTCCGCTGCTGCATCGGCCGCTTGCGGTACCCGTGCCTATGAGCCGGGTCGATCAGGAGTCCGAGGGTCTCCCAACCTTAGGCAGATTTGTGCTCAGAGTGGTGAGACCGGGACCTCCTGCCGGCTACCCCAGAGGCAAATCATCCGTGAAACATTGGTATGTTCAAGGTAGCATTTCCTTCACAGGCTGCCACGGGCACCAATTCCATGAACTCATCTGTATAAAGTGTGGAGCTCTGGAAGCTCAGGGGGTCTTTGTGGAGGAGATTAACGTTCAGGCCTTTAGAAACGAAGTGCTGACAAATCAGGGATCCTCAGAGTGAACCCCAAAGCGAAAGTCAGAAATTGAGAATGGCAGAGCAGGGAAATTAAAGGGAGGCATGGACAGTTCTGTCTGAGCAGAGTCATGGGAAATGCTCGGGGGGTGGGTGTCTGCACTGTCATCAGCTGGGTGGGCTCAGAGTCAAGAATGGCCAGAGCAAGGCAATCACCGTTGTGAAAAATGACATGCCCCGGGAAGGCAGTGGGCCATGCCCGTAACTGAAACTGCACACTCACAAGCAGAAAAGGACAAAGAATCCAGGTTTCAGGCTATTCCTTCCTTGGGCTCCCCTGGTCACACGTCTCATTCAACATATCTATGGAACTCCAACTTTGCACCCTGTGTTAGATGCTGGAGATACTGGGATGAGCTTTGCCGTCTGTGTCTGTGTCTGTGTCTGTGTCTGTGTCTGTGTCTGTGTCTGTGTCTGTGTCTGTGTGTGTCCTGTTCATGGAAGTTAGTTAGGTTTAAGTGCGAACAGCAGCAACTGACTTGGACTAATCTTTAAAGAAGGGAATTTCTCAGCTGGGCCTGAGTACCTTAGAATGAAAAAAACAAAACAAACAACAAAACAAAAGAAAAACAAATTCAAGCACTTGGCCCCCCAGGAGTATGAAGGGCAGCTCGGGGGCTCTAGGTTGCAGAAACAAACGGTCCAGCTCCTTGGCAGGGCTTTTCTCCTTGTGTCAGTAAGTTAAGGGGGAAACGGAACACAGGGAACCTCACGGGTTAGGTGTCCGCCCTGCAGGCACACATCCTGCTGATGACCTGCCACTTGGCCTGAATCAGAAAAGCAGTTCCCTGAAGGAAACCAAGAGACCTGTATCTGAAAGAGCACGGACGGACCAGTGGATTTGCCCTTGAAGGCTACAAGCAAGCAATAGCCAGGAGGCAGTGAGGGCTGCCTGTCCGGTGCAGAGCAGGGTGTGGGTGCTTCGCTGACAGGTGGGATCAGAGAAGGCAGCAAGCATGCCCTTAACATGTCAAGCGGAGCAACCTAGGTCTGTCTGCTTTCTAGTGCTGTGTTAAAACCCCAGGACCAAAGTAACTTGGGGAGGAAAGAGTTTATTTCAGCTTACAGCTTGTAGTGCACCGGTGCAGGGAAGTCAAGGCAGGAACCGAAGCAGAGGAGTGCTGCTTTCTGGCTTGCTCAGCCGCCCACCCAGGAATGGCGCCACCCAGAGTGGGCACGACCCTCCCCCATGAATTACTGCTGGAGAATACGGTCCCCAGACTTGCCTCCAGGTACTCTAATGGAGGCATTTTTCTCAACTGAGGTTTCATCTTCAGACGACCCCGTCTCGTATCAAGTCAACAAAAAACGAAGCAGCACAGTGCAGTTGTGGGAAAGCCCAGAGGACCCCTCACAGGACTTCTAGACTAGCCGAGGAGAGGCACTAGCCAGATGGTCCGGAATTACAGACCGCAAAGGAAGACTTACACCATGTCAAAGAGGGTGGTCGAGACACAGCCTAGCTAGGGCAAGAAATACCCTGGTAACAAAAGGCTTTGAGCCAGGGTCTGAAGAATGCAGAAAATAACCAAATAAAAAGGCTGAGCTACTTTCTGGGTAAGAAATACTCACTGTAAAAAATAACAACGACAAAAAGCATGTTGAAAGAACTCCTCGCTTACTCACCTAAAACCTGAGTGTGGTAACGCAAGCCTGTGGTCCCAGCCCTCCAGCGATGGACACAGGGGGAGTGTCAGCTCAAAGCCAGCCTAGATCACATGGTGGGACCCTGCCTAGCCACGCGCTTCCTGCTTCTCCCTAGGAAAATTGGTTGAAAGAAGACCAGAACGGCCAGCACAGGGGAGAAGATAGTGCAAGATAGGGCTTGAGAGGAAGGGAAAGGCCACACCACAGAGTTGCTTTTTATACAAGACTATCTGTTGATGTAGCCTTGGTGACGGCTGCGCTTTCGGAGTCGGGCATCTGTATATGGATTGAGGGACATGAAGGCACTACAGAGGACATGCTTGTTCTAAGCGCAAAGGCTTCCCATCTGGGAGTGGCTAAAGACGAGGCTAAGAAGATGAGTTGGAGGTCAGGCCTGAAGACTTAGTATACTGAGTCAGGAGGATCTCAAGTTCAAGGCCAGCCCAGGCTATGTAGTAAGATCTTGTCTTAAAAAAGAAGACACATTAAGAGGTGGCTGCATATTCTACAGAGGTGAAAGCAATGGTGGCATTTCCGGAGCAGGGTCCGTGTTGAGAAATGAAAGATGAGTTGGGTATGGTGGTGTGTGCCTATATCCCCATCTCCTTGGAAGACTGAGTTAGGAGGATCACTTGCATCTAGGAGTTTGGGGCCAGTGTGGGCAGCATAATGAGACCACGTGGAAGGAAAGAGAGAGTAATTGGTGGGAAGGGGGGGGGGAATGCTCAAAATGAAGGGGGAAATTATGGACAAGAGTCCGGAGATGATAAGGATCATAAAACAGTTCCTTCTGGCCAGATCGTAGGACATGGAGGGAATGAGGGAGAGATGCCCCAGGGAACAAGATAACAGAACAGGGTAGGTCACCATAGATCAGGCCATGAAGGATCTACAAACCGAAGAATAGGGACTTATCCCCGCAGGGTTAGTAAAAGCAGGTTGTATCTTAGGTGGGTTTGTCTTACAGACAGCTCTGGTTACAGCACAGAGAAACTGCCAGGAGGGAGGGACACCAGTGGGAGGCAGCTGCCACAACCCCGGGCGAGAAGGGAAGCCACCGTAGGTCACAGGAAAGCTTGGAGACCTCTGAAGTAACAGAAAATCATTAAGGGGCGTGGGATGAGAAAGAAAGGCGTAACTGATTAACCGGGCGACATAAGGGGAGAGCCAGGTTGAAGGATTTCTCTTGGGTTTCAGCACGTGGGCCAGTGAATAGTGGTGTCACTCGTGAGGGTGAGGACCAGATACTGGGTGTTCGTGAATATGATGAAAACGAGTTGTGTGGGGCATCTTCAGTTGCCGTCTTTAATGACTGGTGAGCATTGTAGTAAGTGGGACTGATGGGGTGGGGGTGGGGGAGCGGCTTGATGCTCACAAGAGATTGGTTAGGTGAAGCGGACAGTTGTGCCCAGTAAGGTGAACGAAGTCTACACTGCACAAGGAAAGAGTGAAGAAAGGAAAAATGACAGGAAAAAAAAAAACAAAAAAACTTGGCAGACCTTGAAGGAAGGATGCTGAACTCTTAAAAAAAAAAAAGAACAACCAATGAGGTTAGCCCCTTCCCTCAGCCCAGCTACATATCTGAGCAGGTCCAGGCCATAAAGGGAAGGAGAACCAAGGCTCTTCCTAAGGTGAGGAGACAATTGAGAAGTTGAGGAAACAGGGCAGATCACCCAAGAGGAGAGGCCTGAGCTCACAGGGCTCCAGAGGAATGCAGCGAGTCCCCCTGGATCGCTGGGTTGATATGTGGATACTGAAATTACAGAGAACAGGAAAGAACCCCGGAAAGAAGTGTGCAGAACAATACCTAGAGGTCACCGAGGGTTGGGAATAAGGGGGAAGGTTTATAAAACAGAGCATTCCATCTCGTACTCTAAAGGGTTACGCCTCTGTGATGAGGGCAGCATTAGTTGATGGTACACAATTAACCCGAGAATAAAGGCCACTCCTGCCTCCAACTCTAACCCACGGAACTCACAAGCCAGCCTTGTTAAAATGATCGAGCTGTTTCTAAGAATTTAATTCTACCCCAGAACAATTAAGGACGCCCCTGTGCCAGTCTAACAAGGTAAAAATCCGTATGGCTGCCCACCAACCAAACGCTGCCAGGTAATTCAGAGAGGCATGAAAATGAAATCCCAGAGGAAGGGGGGGGGGGATCGGCAGAAGCAAGCCTCAAGCCGATGTGAATATCAGCATTAGTAGACAAGAACATTATAACGTATTCCATATGTTCAAGAATGCAGAGAGAACGCTTGGGAACGTTAAGGAAAGGCATGGGAGGTAAAAAAGGAACTAGATATAAAAAGAATGGTGTCTGAGATGAAAAAATACACTGGCTGGCTCATCGACCAGTTAGATGCAGTAGGGAAAAAAAAAAAAAAAAGAAGAGAGAGGGAAGTGAACTAGAAGATGTATCAATAGAAACTATTCCAAATGAAATGGAGTGAAAAATTACTAGAAAAACAATAGGCAGAACGTTATTGAAGCGTGGGACTTCTAGCAGCCTGACCCATAATTGAAAAAGGGGGTGAGGGGAGAGAAAAATATTTGAATAAGTAACAGCCAGGTTGTTGGCTTTTCTTCTTCTCCCAAATTTGATTAAAACCCACAGAACCCAGGACCCTCCACAAATCCCAAACGGAGAAAGGCTGTGAAACCACAGCGTGGTGCATCCCTTCTTCTCCCGCAGGCAGGTGCCCTGAGAGCAGAAGCAGTTCCCCCTCCCTCTAGAGCCTCAGGCAGAGCAAGGCCTCACAGGACAGAGCGGAAGGCTGAGGACAGCCAGCGGTGAGAGCTGCTGGCCCAGGGAGCACTGTGAGCATGATTTGTAGGATGTTGTCGGGGAAGATGAATGAGGGGAGAGAATAGGGCCCGTGGCCCCTTGCTCCTCAGAGGTTGTCCTACCATCCTACCGTTACAAGGGGCCTTTGCTCAGGACGTTCATTCTGGCAAACTCCCCTCCCCACTGTGTGTCATGGAGACTTGCCACTTTCACCAGCTCCTTCTCAGTGACTGAGATTCAGACCAGATGAAGAATTGCTGCAAGCAAGCCTGGCCCACACCCACCCCTCACTAGGGGTTTCCAAATCAGAAACAGAGGGGACGAGTAGCAGTTTCTTTTTCATGATAGTGCTAAAAATACTGACCTACTGACATGGGTGGCGGCCATGTTGGGAAGTTGTGATGTAGACTGTGGGGAGAATAAAGCCAGCCCAGGGGAGGCCCAGTGGTCTGCTGTGGTTAGTTCTGGCAATATCCCAGAGGCCTCTGCAGTCAGCCCTTTCCACAGCTTGTGTATATGAACCAAAAATCGTCCTATTGGGTTGGGGGTGGGAACCCAGCCTGCCCAGCATGGGTGAGGCCCTGGGGCCTTTCTCCTCACTACTGCAGAAACCCAAAACAACAACCAAATAAATCACCATTTTGCTACACCAGAGCAGCTGAAAATGCGGGGTACATCTTGTGATAACCACAGAAACATTATTTATTTAAATTCCTTCTGTCCCCTGAATGTACTCAGTGTACAAGTCCAGTGAAGTTCTTGACATTTCTGCAGTGGCAGAAACTCCTGCTCACTTTGACTGGCAAGTCTAGAGCTAGGGCATCTGTTTCAGTTCACTCAGAGCTGGAGTTCTGAAGCCAGGGGTGGCGGCGCACACCTTGAATCCCAGCACTCCACTCTTGGCGTTTGACCTACCCGAGAGCCCTCTATGCAGATGTCTTGGGGAAGCAACTAAGGTATTCCCCCCCCAGCTCATTCAAGCGTCCCGTCCCTGCAGCAGATTCTGAGAGCACAGGCCAGCCCCCGGGGCAGCTGCCCTGCCGTGGCAGCCCATCAGGTGTTCCTAGACCTAGCAGGTGGCCTACTGTGTCTCCAGACCTTGAGGGGCATGTGTGAAGTGTTTCTTGCCAGCCTGGACTGAGAGGCCAGACGGCACGCCCGGCTTTCCAGAGATGTGCGGTTCACGACAGTTCTCAAAGGAGTTTTTCAAACTGTCTCTTACCTCTGACAGCTGGCTCTCCTGTGTTTAATGTGAGGAGGGTCTTGAGCACTCCCTTTAGGTGTGAGATTCATCACGTGAGGGACTGGACGGTTGTCTCCGGGGTGAAGAGTGTGTGCTGCTTTTGCAGAGGACCTGTGCTCAGTTCTCAGCACCCACACTGGGGGGCTCACAACCACCCGTAACTACAGCTCCAGAGGATCTAATGCCCTCTCCTGCCCTCCTCAGCCATCTGCACATATGTGCTCATTCAGACACACAACCACACAGACATAGACAGGTTTGTGCACACACAAATTTAAGAAAAAGGAATTCGTCGTGTTAAAAGCTTGACTGAAAATTTCTTTTCACATTAATTTATTTTTGCTTATGCTTGTTGTGGCCAAGCGATCTTGGTAAGAGCAGCCAATGAATATCGGTCCCGCTCATCAGCTGTCAGTCTAAGGCAGTTTGCTTACAGTTACCCTGCTGGTCGAATCCTGCCGTTGGCATGTTTCGGCTTGTGTACAAAATCTATAGATTCTGTTTGTTCAGTCTACCACCCTTCTTTATAGAGCGATGAGTTGTTCCTAAACAACAACATTCTCAGCTTAAAAACATTACCAGATGACACAGTAACTCAACAGGGCTCAATTCCTAAGAACTGAAGAGAATGTTCTAAAGTTTATGTCTCTGAAGATAGGCTGGGAAGGCATAAGGTCTGAGTTCAAACCCCCACCACTCACATAGAAAGTTAGGTGTGCTTGCCTGGAACCCCAGCACTGTGGGAGCAGAGACAGGGGGATTGCTGGCACTTGCTGGGCAGCAGCCTAGTTCCAGGTTTAGTAAGAGACCTTGACTCAAGGGAATAAGGTAGGTGTGGGGGTGATAGAATAAAATACTGGATGTCCTCTTCTGGCCCCTGTAGCCTGCATATCCCTCATAGTCATGTACAACACACACACACACACACACACACACACACACACACACACACATACACATACACACACACACACACGTCTTTCTGACTTGCTCCTCCTGGCTTGCTCAGTTAGCTTTCTTTTTTACAGCGCAGACACACCTGCCAGGTGTGGAACCACCCACAGCAGACTGGACCCTCATATATCAATAATTATCATATGTAATTATTTCCTAATTAATAATTAGGAAAGTGCTTCATGGACCTGCCCACAGGCCATTCTGATTGAGACAACCCCCAAATGACACGCCCTGAGATAACCTTGGGCTGTGTGAGCTGACAGCTGCCACTGGCTAGGAGACCAGCTCATCGAACAGATTCCATGTGCTCAGAGCTTCGAGGAACGTGAGCTGGTTTCCAGTGTCCTTCTTCAGAGTCCAGTCTCTGATTTGCCACATTTCCGTTTCAAATCGCCAAGTTTAATCCAGAGAGCAATTCAATATCAACAGACTGGATGGCCTAGAAGTCCTGGAAATCTTCTGAACCTGGCCCTTGGACAAAATAAATGTTCAGTAGATGTTTGGTAACTTGAATTTAGTTACGGCCTATGTGTTTGCTTCTGTTGTGTGAAGCACCTGTATTCCATATTCGTTCCCAGGCACTGCCGGCCCGGGTGGTGTAGGTCTGGGAGTGCACCCCACAGTGGCAGAGGTGGCTTGACTTCCGTGACATGCTCTGCTTTTCCTTTTCAGAGTATGATCGGCTGGGCTTTCTGCTGAAGCTGGACTCTAAACTGTAAGTAGAGTGGGAGCACGCTGTAGCTCCGCACAGACATCTGTGAGAGCTGGGGTCTGTCTTGGAAGGGTCAGCCCTCTAGTTCTGGGGGGATTCCCTGGGGCTTCTGTCCTCAGGTTGTAAGCAGAATCCTCAAGCATGTTACTGTCTCCAGGGGCCTGGGCCGGATGGGGTGGTGGGTATAAACTGAGGCCTTATGTTAGGCTGGCACAGGAGACTCATTACAGAAGGCCACTGCAGGAGCTTGAGGGACTGGGGGACACCAGAACAGCTTTTCCAACAGAGTGGGGGTGATGGAGAAACTGTCAAAGGTGCCCTCCCCTCAGACAGGCGGTCGTGGGCTCAAGTCTCCAACTTCTGCCCTTTGAGCTCCTGACTCTCCCCCCACAGGCAGACATTTCTGTCTGATCCACGAAGGTTTGTGACCCGTACCCAGCATTGCCTCTTCTTGCTGGACCGTTTGGAAAACCCCAGGATCAATTACTCTGTACACCAAATTGTCTCTTCCATGCTTCCTTTGAATTTCGTAGCCCTGTTGCTTGCCAGTTGTCTGGCTGTCCTATAATTAAATGAGTGATGGTTATTAATTTATTAAGGGCATAGACTCAGAGCCAGGCAAAACTTGGTTCAAATCCCAGATTGCCACTTAGTGAACTTGTGATCTTGAGCAAGCTCCTGAGCTACTCTGAGCCCACTTCCTCTGTAAGATGAAGACAGTATATACTCTTTACAAGTTGTTATAAGGATTTAATTGACTTAAATTAAGGGACTTTTGAGCACTGCATATCCAGTTCTCCAACATGCTTTCCTGGTCTCTCTGGTACCTAAACAGCATAGGTATAGGTTTGTTAGATGTTCAACAACCCCTGAATGCTTGAATAGATGGATGGATGGGTAGGTGGATGGGGGCAGGGGATTGGTAGATGGGTAGATAGGTAGATGGGTGGATAGGCAGATGAGTGGATGGGTAGATGAACACAAACCCATTTGACCATCAGACCATGAGTTGGATCTCTGTCTGTTCTGTTTGTTCATGCTCTATACAAGACCACTCATATGGTTAATCTTAGCCTCTTCTGTCGTTAGCTATCCTTTGTGTTCCTGTGCCCCTAAGTGAGACAAACGTCATGGAAGATCAGAATTGTGTTTCTTTCCTTGCTCTTTTGCAAAAGGTCTTATACGTAGCTGCTTCAGATGTCGATAGTCACACCTAGGTTAAATCAGCACACCAGGAGCTGTGAGGCTTTCCATGGAATTGCCTGGCAGCTGGCCCCTTTTCCTGGAATCTTGAGTCTTGGCTCTGGGGCCTCAAGCTGTGGGTTCAGGCACTGTAGCTGTCCCAGCTTTTATACATCTTGGAGGCAGCTGCCAGGGAAGAATGGCCTGGCCTCTTTTTACAAGGCAGGCAGAGAGATGCTAGGCCCATATTAACATCTGGGGAATGAGGCTTGATTGTGCTAAAGAGTCGCAGGCATCCTTCTTAGAAATGTCCCCATTTAGTGCCATGAAGAGAAAAACAAAACAAAACACATCATGTATAAGCCATAAGCAAGTGAAATGCCACCAGACCAGAAAGGAGACAGTAATTACCAAGTCAGATCGTATGGATGAACAAAGGGGATGCTACCGCAGACAGACTAACCACAGTGTTTAAGCAGTCTTCACAGTGAAGAGGAGGACACTCCACTGCTATCTTGACAGTTGAGCAGCGTGGAATAGATCACCATGTATCTTGCTGCTGCGTACCATGCCGGTTCCATGAATCGTCTGTGGGGACTTGGACGTTGGCCCAGGAACTGACTTGGTCCTGTATTTAACTCATGTTGCGAGGGGGAAGCTAGAACCTTCCTGTCTTTTGCTGCACAGGCTTTTCCAGTCCACTGCTTTCTTCTGAGGGAAACACAGATGTATTCAGGGAGAGGCTTCTAGGTTAAGGATTTGGCTGTATGGGCCGTTCCTCAGCCATGTTAGCTGACATGTCTAGCTCCTGACAGAGCCTTTTGTGGTTGTGTGGTATTCTGTGTCTGCTGTAGAGGAGGGACACAGCATGGATCGGAACTGGGCCTGAGTTCTGCCTCTGTCTCTTAGTGTTATGTGACTTTAAACAGCCCATTCAAGCTTTTTTAATATAGACTATTCACTTACATTCATTGTTGTTTATGGAGAATAAAAGAAAGCATTGTATAATCTATTGTAAATGTACAAATGGAAGGATTTCTTTGTGTTTATCTTAATTCAGGTTAATTTAGCTTCTTGAGTATAAGAATGTATATGTTCTGAAAAGTGTCAGCTGTTTTCTCTTTAAATATTGCTTCTATACCATCTCTACTTTCCACACTCCTTACTCTTCAAAGTCTCTGGTTAAATTTTAGAGCTTCCCATGGTAGCCTCTGGGTCTATTACCTTCTCCATATTTGCCACTTTTTGGTCCTCTCCATGTTAAACTCTATCTGCAGAGGACTCTGTGTAAGAATAAACTAGAACTAACCCTGAGCCCCCAGGCCAGGATTAAAGGGAGCTTACCCTAGCTCTGAGCGGATTAGGCTAAAAAGTTGTCGAGACTAAAGCGCTTGCCTTTTGTCACCAGCGTATCACTAGGTAAGCTAGGAATCCCCAAGCCCACGTGTAAGATTCCCACCCCCACCCCACCCCCGCTTTGGCAAATGTTCCCAAGGACCTGGCAAGAGCAAGCATGGGCCCTCTCTAGAAAAGGATGTGAGCCTCTGGCAAGTACCTGTTCGAGGAAATGAGGAGTTTACAGTAAAGAGTGACGCGCAACGGGGTGACAAGCCACCATCAGTAAGGACCATGGGAAACAGCCGGTGACGGGAGGGAGAGAAGGGGCCGAGATTTCTCACGTTGAAACAGTTATAAAACAGTTCTATGTACCACACAAGGTTGAAGTCCGTACATAGAATTAAGAACTGCGCAACAGGACCCTAGATTTAAAAAATAAATAAATAAATAAAGTGGGCTGGCAAAATGGCTCAGCCAGTAAGGGTGCTTGCTGCTGAGCCTGCCGGCCTGAGTTCAGTCCCTGGAGCCCACGTGGAACAAGGATCGTCACTTCCCGCAAGCTCTCCTTTAACTCCCACACTCAGGCCATTGCACACACGCTCACCTACCACGACCTCCTTAACGAATAAACTTTAAAAATAAACATAATGAGTGAGCTTCTAGAACTGAAAACTACAGTAGCCAGACTTTACATCCTAATGGAGGGGGTTAGCTGCAGAGACGAGCGAAGACTGCCAGTCAG
Source organism: Psammomys obesus (assembly GCF_907164565.1). Taxonomy (NCBI): domain Eukaryota; kingdom Metazoa; phylum Chordata; class Mammalia; order Rodentia; family Muridae; genus Psammomys; species Psammomys obesus. The sequence goes on along the minus strand of NW_026594311.1, from coordinate 2,436,201 downwards.
CTGGAAGAAAAGCCAGGCAGCAAAACTGTAAAGGTTTAGGGGACTTTCCTTCTCTCCATTCCTTCCTTCCTTTTCTCCTCTCCACCCTCCCTCCCTCTCTCCTGTCTGCTCTCCTGCCTGCTCACCTGCCCACCCACCGTGCCTGTATGTGCCATGTTTGGAGAGCAGAGGGAGATGTTGGGTGTCCTGCTCAGTCACTCTCTGTCTTACCCCTTGAAAGAGGACCAGTCTGTCATTGAACCTGAACCTCCATGCGAAGGTTAGCATGCAGAAAATCAATACTTTTTGGTAGCTAAAAACATAAATTGTGAATGCCAGGCATGTTGGCACATACCTATAATCCCTTCCAGGCCAGCCTGGGCTACAAGGAAAAACCGAGAAAACAAAAGCAGGGCTGACAAGATGGCTAAGTAGTTACAGGCACTTGCTACCAAGCTTGCTGAGCCTAGTTTGATCCCCAGGAACCACATGATGGAAAGAGAGAACTGACTCCTGCAGGTTGTCCTCTGACCTCTCAAGTTCCCATACCTACACACAACAAGTACGTAAAGAGCGATGAACTAAAAGTTTTAAAATACAACTAAAGAGAGGCTCTGGAATCGGGCGTGGGTTTTAAATGTCCATGCCTAGGTCTACATCTCACTAGCTCTAATCAGGTCCCCACAAGAGTTCTGACCCAAGAATGAGATCTAGCCCTACCCTGTCTCTTTATTGGGGTCTTTTAAAAAACATATTTATTTATTTATTTGCTTTATGTGCATTGGTATTTTGCTTGCATGTATGTCTGTGTGAGAGTGAGCATAAGAGTGGTATTGCTGGGTAGATGAGCAATGCATGTTTTGTGTTTAAAATAAGGCTGGTATGTATACTGATGGGTAGGACGGATGGAGGAGTATGAGGGCCATGCCAGGCGTCTCCAGGTGTGTGGTATAGAGAGAAAAAAAAAAACCCTTCACAGAAGGCGACAGACGTGGTATTTGCAGAGGAGACCTAAGTTACTCTGAGAACAGAAGGTAAAAAGAACATTCACTTAGGAATTTGCAGATACAGAGGAGTGAAGGCCTGGAGGAATACAGTGGAACCCTAGGAGCAAGGTGAAAAAGGTTAAAAAAAATTCAGAGCGCCCTGAGTTGAAGATGAGAAAGCTACCGCAGATATCGTGGAGGGAGTAAAAAAGAATAAGGAAGATGTGAGGCCAGCAAGGTGGCGGGTGCTGTTGGCTACAAGGTTGCCCAATAACTGATCCCACCCACCCTCAGGGCTGGCCATTCGGGCCTTAGTGCTCATAGCCACAGCCTGCTTCACGAGTTCAAGTCTGGCCCCGTAGGAGGCTGTAGGTTGTCTGAAATGCTTTGGAGCTTGCTCCAAAGTCAAGAGTTGGGAAGAGCTCAAAGATAAACATGCCCTGGACAGCAGGGGGGTAAGCATGCCTCTTTCATTCAACAGAGATCTTGATAAGTCATTGTACAATGAAGACTAAGCTGTTGGGGCTGGAAAAGTGACTCAGTGGTTAACAGCACTTGCCCTTGCAGAGGCAATGAGTCCAGTTCTTAGCACCCAAGGTCAGCGGCTCATAGCCGGGCGTAACTCCAGTCATGGGACCAGTCACCCTCTTCTGGCCTCCTTGGGCACTCACACACATAAATAATAAAAATAAAATATTCTAAAAATGATGTAAATGAGTTCCCATCCCTGTGGGGTACTGTATGCTCAGGAGGAAAACAGTACAGCAAGGGGGTGCCGTGGAGGACGCTGCCTTTGTCAGTGGGAGATGCCAGCAGGACTCCCTGGAAAAGTGATGCCTCAGCAAAAACTGAAGGAGGTGACGGAGAGACCTCGTCCCAGTCCCCAGGCAGAGAGTCCCACAGGGCACCCTAAGGAAATCTCAGTCTCGGGAGTGTGACACCATCAGTCAAGAAGGTGCCTCCCGCTAGTCCAGGGAGAGCAGCCATCCAGATGCCTTGGAAGAACCAGGTCCCCCTGCTAATATGTGTGGTTCCTGAGCTCCCATGAGCCTTCTGGGGATTGAGTTGATTAAATTCGGGTTTTACCTCTTAGCTGGGTTTGGGGAGGTGTTCTTTGTGGTGTGGTGTTTCATAGTGTGCAGGTACATAGGGACTTAAATGCTCAGCCTGATTTCATGATAATTCCATGCAAAAGCAGAGGTATGAATGAAGTCCCAAACCAGTGATTTTTTTTTAGCCCCGAGAACCCCATGAAAACCAGGCCAGTCCAAAGCGCTGCCGGAGGAAGCGGAGTGTGGCATCGTACGCCTGTCTTCCCAGCTACTCGGATGGCCAAGACAGAGGGGTCACGTGTTCAAAGCCAGCCAGAGCTACAGAGTTAGATCTATCTCAGCAGCAGCAGCAGCAACAACAACAAGAAACAAACAAACAAAAAGCATAGGAACAAAACGGGACTGGGGAGGCTGGAGGCAGTTCCTGGTTCTAAAGCAGCCTTGCCAAGTTCTGCCTTATGGTTTGCAAGGGGAAGCGTTTTATGCCCAGTGCCATGCTGCATATTTTATGCTACCTCTTCCTCAGAACAATCACTGAGATGACCTCATCCGGCTCACTTTATCCGTCTCCTGGCTTCGTGTGTCATCCACATGCTGATGACTCCCAAGTTTATACCGAGCCCAGTCCCTTTGCCCACACCCGAGTCATTCATCCAGGACCGGCTGCTTTTCAGGCTTCTCACAGTTCATGTATCTAGAACCAAGCTCCATCTTCATAGCCCTACCTCCCAGAATCTTATTTCAGAAAAAAAGCAGCTCCATCCTCCAGTTGCTTGAGTGAAAAGCCCAAGCATCACTGCTTTGACTCTGAAACAGAAACATCAGCCAAACCTAGCTGGCTTCCCCTTACATAGAGCATCTCAGATCCAGCATGCCCCTGCCTCTGGACCATCCTTGTCCAGATAGCTATCCCCGAACCCTGACTGCTCCCCCAGCTGCTCTCTGCTCTTAATGCTTGCCTCCCAGCATGCACCATGCTAGTCCACTTTCGGGAGAACTTGAAGAGAGGAAAGGTTTGTTCTTGCTCATGGCTTCAGAGGTTGCATGGCCATGCCCTTCTGGGCCTGTGATGAGGTAGAACCTCATGTCAGCCCTATGCATAGTGAAATAGAGGTACCACTTTGTAGCAACTCAACAGCAAAAGGGAAGGGGCTATGATCCCAGCATCCCCTTCAAGGCCATGCCCCCGTGGACCTGATATCCTTCCCCTAGGCCCCACCTCAAGTGCCATCACCGGGAGCAGGCCTCCAACACATGATCTTTAAGGAACATTTAAGGCAAACCATAGCCTAGACCTCCACATGAAAGCAAAAGTGATCCTGTCAAAAAGAAGCAAGGTAGAATTGGGCGGTGGTAACGCAGCCTTTAATCTCAGTACTCAGAAGGAGAGGCAGATGGCTCTCTGAGTTCGAGGCCAGCCTGGCCTACAGAGCAAGTTCCAGGACAGCCAAGGCTACACAGAGAAGCCCTGTCTCCAAAACAAACAAAACAGAAAAAGCCAGGTAAATCTTGTGGTCTGGCGCCTGTGACCAGGACCGTCTAGTGTCAGCTTGCTTCTCTTGGACTCGGGTGTTTGGAGGCTCTCGGGGGTCTAGGGTAGATCCTTGTTTCTTACTGCTTCCCTCGGGTTTATTATTCCACACTAGGTTCTGTACTTGGGCATCTGAAATACCCCAGGCGCCACACGCCTCACACTGGCACATTGGCATGTGTGCATTCCTTTGGTAGCAGCAGAGGCCGATTGCCTCTTTGCCCATTTGCCCACTCTTGGCCCCTGCTGACATGTTCTGAACGCCCCCTTTCTCCCTGACAGTCCTGGGAACTGACTGTAGGTCTTTACCTCATGCTGACCAAGTGCTGTACGGATTGGTTATGACCCCAGCCCCTGTTTGACTTTTCATATGGAGACACTGTCTCACTCACTGGGTTTTAAACTTGGAGTCACCCTACATCTGCCTCCTGAGTATCTGGGTTTATAGCCCTGTTCCGGAAAGCCCAATTTCCCGGTCCTCTTCAGCACATCCTTCTCTCTGGAGTGCTCGTCTCTGTCAGATGCTCCATCCATTTTGCCTACTTGTTCATTGTCTGCCTCCACCCGAGACCTCAGCACAGGGCCTTCATGTTTCCTCCACTGCTGTTTCCTAGCACCCAGCTTAGTTATTGCTCAATATGTATTTGATGCATGAATGAACAAACCGGCAGTTAACCGTATGAAAGAGATGATGTTTAAATGCTTTTAATAAATGAGAAAATGACAGGGGTGGGGAGAGCAAGCAATTTAGTCATAGACAGAGAATGACATCTGCTCAGACCCGAATCTGACCCTCCTCTGCCCAGCTCCACTTGTCTTACTTCACTTCACTTCCTTACTTACTCCTTCTAATTTATACTATTAGTTTCTCTTCTAGTTTGCTCTTCTGTTGCTGTGGCCAAACACTGACCAGAAGCAACTTGGAGTGGTAAAGGTTCGTTTGCTCACACACTTCCCGGGCACACTCTGTCACCGGGGGGCGTCAGGGCAGGGACTGGAGCGGAGAGCAGGAGGAACACCGCCTGTTGGCTTGCCTCCTCGGGTTCATGCGTTACGTTGACAGCCGGAGCTACCTGGGAGAGTATCACACTAAGTGTGAGGAACTGTCAACTTGGCAGGAATGGGCACCGTTCCCAGGGGTATCCACAGTGCCCAATACAGGGTTTGTGGCCCACAGAGGACGATTCAGCAAATGTTTGCTAAACAGAGCGAAGTGGGTCGCGCTGCCAGCCTTTATGAAGAAATCCAGTAAGAGCTGCCACTATTTTTTAGGAAGTACAGATATATATATATATATTTTTTTTTTTAATGACATGGCTCCTGCCTGATCTTGAATTTTGTCTCTTCTAGAAGGACTCTTGGCTTCATGACCTGCTGCCACAGTTATGTTGACCTCAAAGAGCGTAGCATCTTTCTTAGTCCTTTAAAAATTGAGGGGAGGGAAGTTAGGATGGTTTTCTCCTGGTTCTTCTAAGCAAAGCCAAAAGCGTGGAACTAAAGATGAAAGGTGGCAGCCGAGAAATGAACCCTGAGAATTCGAAAAACACAAAATTGTAACCTGGCTTATAAAATACATAGTTGTTTTTAAAATTACAAGTCTTAAAATCGATGGAAAATTGAAGGCCTCTGTAAAGTCCAGAGGGGTTCTTCCATGCAGGAGTGCTTCTGCTCATTTTTACCCATGTGTTCACCAGCTCACCTAGGCCAGCCATCATCTCAAAGACTTATTATTTTTTTGTGACAAGAACATTGAAAACCCTCTCTTCCAGCTATTTCAAAGTTCACGATACCGCACTGTTAACTCTGATGGCCCGCTGTGTAATAGAACACCGGAACTCACTTTCCTGTCCGGCCATGGTCGTGTACCCTTCAGTCCATCTTTCCTCATCCTCCTTCACCCTTGCTCTTATCCCTTGCTCTCCCAGCCTATGGTAAACCATTCTGCTCTCATTCTAGTGGCTACACATGAGTGACGTCATGCAGGGGAAATGCAGTATCTTTTCTGGACAGCAGCTCCCAAGTGCAGGCTACTCTGCTTTTACGTCAGGGCCGCAGGTTCGGGACTTGGCTAGGCTCCCTGCTTCATAGCTGCCAGTGTGTCAGCCCACTGTCCAGAGGCATCTCAATGCTTGTGTGGCCAACGCCCAAAGGGTGAAACTTCCACTTTGCGGCTCCTGGGGATCTCTCTTTGCACAGTGGTTCTTGGTCTTGGCTGACAACTGGAATCACCTGGGGATCAAAAGACATTACAGATGTCCGCCTCCCACCCCTGGAGATTTGGGATTTGCTGTTCAGGAGTATAGCCTGGGCAGTGGGAATTTGAAATCTTCCCAGGTAAGTCTAACAGGCTGTCAAACTGAGGGCAGCTGCCTAAGATTCTCCTTCCTTTCTGGGAAACCCACCACTTCCCCAGGTGACTGTCACCAGGAATAAGTGTCCTTACACATAAGCCATGTCTGTGTGCAACGATTCACGCCTAGGGTCTGACCACTCAGAGCTACTGCTGTAGTTAGTCAGGCTTGGAGACTCCTGTAAACAGTTCCCAGGCTATTCTGTGTTATTCTATTACATGCCAGGGTCAGAACCTTGGAGAGATAGCCTCAAGCCTATCAGTGTACAGACTAACCAGGAAAAAGGACTTGCGCTCAAAATGTACAAAGAGCTCATAAAAGTCAACAGTAAAAAAAAAACACCATTTTCAAAACCAAACAGAGAGCAAGGCGTGGTGGCACACACCTGTAATTCTAGCACTCAGGGAGGCAGAGGCAGGCGGATCTAGTGAGTTGGAGGCCAGCCTGGTCTAAAAGCAAGTCTAGGACAGCCAAGGCTACACAGAGAAACCCTGTCTCAAAACAAACAAACAACAACAAAAAATGGGCAAAAGATCAGAACAGATACTGCACAGATGTGCCTGGAGAGCTGGCCCAGCAGTTAAGAGCATTTGCTGCTCTCAAAGAGGAGCAGACTGGCTCCTAGCACTCACATCAGGAACTTTTCTGAAGATTTACTTACTTATTATGTATACAGTGCTCTGCCTGCATGTGTGCCTGCACGCCAGAAGAGGGCACCACATCTCATTATAGATGGTCGTGAGCCACCACATACTGGCTGAGAATTGAACTCAGGACCTTTGGAAGGACAGCCAGTGCTCTCCAGCCCCCCACATCAGGCACCTTACAACTGCCCATAACTCCAGTTCCTGGACTCTGCCATCCTCTCTGGCATCCACAGGGACCTGTGCATCTGCACAACTGTGAACACGCACACATTCAAACAAAACAAAAAACATACAGATATCAAAGAAGTATATGAAGTATATGTACAAAAAGGAACTCACATTTTCTATCTTTGGTGAAGTAAAAATTAAACAAGGAGAGTCTTATCACACACCCATTATAGCAACTAAAATTATAAATAAATAAATAAACAAACAAACAAATAAATAAATAAATAAACAAGCGAACAAGCCAAACCCTGACAATCTTCAGTGCTGGCAAGGAGGTGGGACAGGAATTCTCCCTTACTGCTAGTGGGATGCAGAACGTTTCTAGCCATGTTGGCAGTGTTTGGCAGGACTTCCTAAAGCCGAATATGGCCCAAACAGATGCACTGGCCACCATCCCCCAGGGTAGTTACCCAAGGGAGTTGAAAACTGCTCATGAGTATTCATAGGAGAATACCCATCATCGTGACAAACCATAGCAAGATGAACAACTGGCACATCCAGACATCGGAGTGTCTTTCAGCATGAAAAAGAGAGGGGCCATCAATCCTCATAGAAGCATGGAGGGTCTGGGTGAGGAAGCCAGGCTCAAAGTCTGCACACTAGTCATGTGACATTCCAGACAAGGCCAGACCGTGGGCGCTAAAAAGGACCTGGTGACCGTAGATGGAGGAAGGGAGAAGAGGAAACTGATGGCCAAGTCTGTATTTGCCAAAACCCACAGAACAGCGGTTCTCAACCTGTGGGTCACGGCCCCCTTGGGGCGGGGGGGGGGGTCACATATCAGATGTCCTGCCTATCAAACATTTACATGACAGTTGACAACACTAGCAAGTTTACTGTCATGAAGTAACAATGAGATAGTTTAATGGTTTGGTGTCACCACAACATGAGGAACTGTATTAAGTGTCATAGCGTTAGGACTGTTGAGAGCCACAGACTCGGAACCTTTATAACACAAAAAGTGAATTCTAAGGAACCGTGGGCTTTAAGAAAAATTATTGATCATGATTCACCAATTACAACAGATGCACCATATTAATACAAGACATTAATAATGGGGAAATGGGGGGATGGTACGAACTCCATGTTATTGGTGTAGCTTTTCCGAAAATCTCAAATCATTCATAAAAAAAAGTGCATTAATCCTTAATAATCATGTGGGGCGATATACATTACCATCCCAAAGAGAAAGAGTCGGGATATAGTGAGGAAACTCCATATCGCCACAGCCTTACATTCCCATCGTCCTCTTCCTCCTCCTGTATTTTATTATTCATAAAATGATGACGTTATCTACCAGTCACACAGAAGTGACTGAAGACTCAACAGTAATGTAAACCAAGGAACTCAAACCCAAACCCCTGGTATCGCCCAATGGTTGCTCGTTGCGTTCCTTCACCATCCATTGGTTTGCTTCTCCAAATAGCTGCAGTAGAGTTTCCTTCCTCTTGGTAACCAGTAGTTGCCCTTCACGCAGGCCTGCTGGTTACTCTGCGTGACTGACGTATGCGTTCTCTGCTTGCGAGCCCTCCCGTACAGAATGCTCCCAGCAGCAGAAGCACGGTCCGTCCTCACAGGTGTCACCCTGTCAGTGTTGGTGTGTTGGCAGTTTCCCCAGCATTCAGTGGGGGCTGGCTCTCTCTCTCTGGCTCTCTCTCTTTATCTATATTGTGTCCCCTGCTAAGAACACCCTTCTACCCTATGATGAGCGCCTCACTTCCCACACCCTGCGCGTGACTCTGCTTGTGCTCATCCCTAAAGTTTTTTATTTTGTTTTGTTTTTAACTTACCCTCTTGCCTCTGGGCTACAAGCTTCTTGAGGACAGGATCCAACATGGAAGCACTAAGCGTTGTACTTCTGAAGCAGTTCCTCCAGAGCACCTCAGGCATAGGGGTGGGCACACCCACTGAGGGCCCCCATCAAGCAGATTGGTCTGTAAGAGCCTTCGTTTTATTTTTAAAGTTCTGTGCTCAACTCCGTAATGCATGTGTGTTGCTGTGAGGTGGTCTTCCTCAAGTTTATTTAAGTATGTGAGTGCTTGCTTGCAAATGTACGTATGTGCACTGTCTTCCTGCATGGTGCCTGAACTGGTCAGAAGAGCTTGTTGGATCCCCTGGTACTGGAATTGCAGGTGGTTGTGAGCCTCCGTGTGGACGCTAGGAAACAGATCTGGGTCTTCCGGATGAGCAGCTCTTAACTGCTGAGCCAGTGCTTTAGTCTTCTCAGGTACTCCAAAAAATATACCCACTTTGAGAAGCCTGGCCCTGGTGGATTTAGGGGCAGTGTTGTATGGAAGTGATGATAAAGAGCCACTTAATCCTGCATAAGAAAATCAGACACAAGTCTATAGCCGCCCCTTTATGGGTTCCTTACTTTCTTCTACCCTTCTCAACCCCCTAACACTAAATAGGAGAGAAAAAAGAATAGAGAGGAGAGGGGCGATGTTCTCGTTAGACTATTTCCTGCTTCTTAGGGGCGTTGAGTTCCTAGGAGCAAGTTTGATCTTCTCTGTCAGGATATCTAAGTTCTTTTTCCCAGATTTTTTTGTGCACAACTACTTGACAACCTCAACCAACAGCCAACCACCAAACAGCCAACCACACCCACTGGGGCTCTACCATTTATGCATCCTCTGAAAAATCCCCAGAATTACAGACGTCACACACTCATATCTGCAGTTGTCCAAACCACCCCCCTGCCAGAGCACCAGGCAAATCATAGGGGCTGCTGTAAAGCGGCCCCTTAGCTCCACACCTGGGATTAAAATGAAGACATTTTTTTATTTACCTTTCTGTGGTTTTGTTGTTGTTTGTTTTGGGTTCGTTTTTTGGTTTTGTTTTGTTTTGGTTTTTTTTTTTTGAGACAGGGTTTCTCTGTGTAGCTTTGGCTGTCCTGGACTTGCTTTGTATATCAGGCTGGTCTCAAACTCACAGCATTTGGCTTGCCTCATGCCTCCCCGAGTGCTGGGATTATGGGCTTGTACCACCACACCCAGCATCTTTCTGTGTTTTATTAAAGAAGCCAGCATGCCAGTATTCTCATGATACAAATCTTCACTGTGACTTTCAGTAAAAATCTGTTGGAGACTTAGCCCCTGTGTGGCACTCACATAAATGCTGGGGTGCTGGGAGATGACAGCCCTGTGCGTGCAGATGCTGGCCTTGTTCCTGTCAGTCAGACACTTGGTGCTGGCAGGTGCATTAGAAAGAAGAGTTTGGGTGACCGGAGTGGAAGGAACAGTATTTTCCTCCAAATTAGTATAATTCTGATCATCCAGATGGAGCCAGGAGTAGGGCAGGCAGAAGTTCGTAGAGCAGGAGCCTTAACTGACAGGTAACTCCCAGCAGCCCTCCTCCTCTTGTTTGAAGAGCCACAGAAACCCAAATAGAAGATCTTGCTCCTTGAAGTCGTCTCCCTTCCTTAAGATTGGTAGTGCCCAACCGTTTCACACTGCAACAGACATTGTCACGTACAAATGTGCAGGACCGTATTTACAGCTGTCCTGGGACTCACGTGGCCTGGGGCCACAAGCTGGACACACATGCCTAAGTCAGTGTTCTTCCTGCCAAAGAAATCGAGAGACGGGATGGGTGTTTGTTTGCCAGCCAAGTATCTCTAGATGGTGGGCAGAGATGCTTAACGTGTTTTGCTATCTAGTCGTCACACAGCAACTTCTCTGTGTTCAGGTTCAGGAACTAGCCCTTTCTGGCCGCTGTTGTCAGATACATCGTTCGTGAAAAGTTACCTACCCCGTTGCAGAAAATAGGTGGCCGAGCGGCAGCTCCTCGCAGGGCTGTGTCCTTTTGGAGCCTGCCTTACAGACGCAGTGCGGGACCATTTGCTCCGGCCAGTGGCATCGCTGCTCAGCATTATCCTTCCGGCCGTGACTCTCACAGCTTGTGACGACCACAGATGCCACCGTCAACCAGAGCACGAAGGGAAAGCATGAGTAGAAGTGGGTGTTTCTGGTCGTGTTAGTTTTTGGGCGTGGACGGGGGCAGCACGTCCTCTAACCGCATCCCCTCCTGAACTCTCTTGGCCCCGCCTGCCTGGGCCAGAGACAGCGCTTCTGCTTTCGAGGCGTACACAAAAGGTAGATTAGATCATAGACCTGCTGCTGGGCACTTGGCTCATGCTCAATGTGTTAGTTCCCTTGCTCTTTCCACTACCACCCAGAAAGAGGGTGTGTCTGTGTTTTTAAAGTGTGGAAACAAAACTGAGCTGGAGCCGGCGCAGCAGGCCCCTGGTGGGGCTTCTGTAAGGACTGTCTGTGTAGAACAGGCCAACACAGGGAAGGCTCCTGAGCAGCCTCCGGGCAGGATGAAGACAATGGCCAGGCCCCCCAGATGAGGTTACAAACTACAGCAGTGTCAGCTTCAGAACCCCCAACTAAACAGCAACACAGACAAAAGCTGTAGAGAAATCCATGTCGGCACTGGAGGCTACAGAGAGGAAACGGTGGGTTACAGCCAGGGTGGAGAGGGTTGACACCTCGGCCATGGGAAGAAACTGAGGACAACCCAAGGACAGCAGCCAGCCCTGGCACTCCCATACTAACTACAGAGGGCCTTGTTGCTGTGGTAACAAGGTTAGAGGACCAACAGTCAGAAGAGGCAGGGAGTGCGCTATAGCTCGGTGGTTGAGCTAGAGTGCTCAATCACCCAGGGCGCTGGAGGCCCTGCTCTCAATCCCTACCACCAGAGAGAGTGTAAGAGAGGAGAGAGAGAGAGAGAGAGGCAGAGACTGCCTTTAAAGAGAAAAGGAGCTGCCGTGCCTTAAGCTCTTTTCTTATATGAAGGCTGTTTGGGGGGAGAGGATTCAAAAGGCAATGTTTAATAATCAAATAAGGTGACTAGAGCTAAGCTACTTCACTATTTCCTGGCCGTGTGGCTGCCCCAGGGCAGCTCGAGTAATTGGAGAAGCTGATCTTCAGGAAGGGAAGAGAACTGAGGATGGTGAGTGGCGGGCCTCCGCCACCTCCACCCGGTTGGCGGTAGGCTCTGACTGCGTGGGCAGGCCATGGGTTAGGCGTTACATTCCCAGGCTTCTCTCCTAACTGGTACCCGATGCTCAGTGAGACGGTTCTAGAAAGCAGTCCATCCCTGATCTGAGGAGTCCTTGAGATTTTGCCCCAGCCATCACTGTCCCACACACTCGCACTAACTAGCTTTGCAAGTCAAAGTGGTGACTGAGCTTTGTCTGAGGCCTTGGTATATGTGTTTCCTATGTGGTATGTTCTGGGTTAAATGACAGTTCTCTCACTTTTTATTAACATAAGTTGATTGTACAAAATAATGGGTTCCCTTGTGGTGTTTTCTTACATGCATATAATTTTTGTATATTCTATCCGCCCCTACTCCCCTCCACTGTCCTCACCCCTTCCAACCCCCTTCTTCGTCCCAAATTAGAGCAGAAAGCTGTTTCGGTGAACACCTGCTCACACCTCTCGTCTCTGCAGGCCCTTGCACTTACATGCACACACACACACACACATACACACACCTGATTTTTTTTAAAAAATGTTACAGTTCGTTAACACGCTGCTAGGTGATACAGCCAGGATAAAATCCAAACAGTGACTCCTTTACTTGTGGAGTGGGTGAATGAGAGCAGGAAGTGGAAGGAAGTGGGGCAGAAAGAGAGCTTGAAAACAAGTGAGCAAGCTGGGATGAAAGCGTGCACTGAGGCATGTGGGGACCACAGGCAGGAGGGGTTAGTTCTGTTTCCTAAAGGACGGGAACCTTAAGGTCGCTCCGTGCCACCAGCTAGGGCAGGTCAGGACACGTGTGTGTCACCCTTCCCTTCCCAAGGACATTGCTCCTGCAACTGTCCTGGCTCTGAAGCATCACAAGTTTTTCTCATTCCGATCAGTGTGTGAAAGTACTAAAATGCTTCTTATCCTCAAACCATAAATGTAAAATAAAACCACAGAAAATGAAAATACAGTGACACAAACACAGAAATACACCACCTCCTCCACCCCGCTCTCCTTCCGGCCTTTTCTGTCTCCCTTTACAGCAGACTCCTCAGCATAGTCTCTGTTCTGACTCTGGCTCCTCCCTTGCTTCCTCTTACGTCCAGTGAATCTGACTTGCGCACCCCCACCCCCCACCTCCACAGTCCCCCCATGCACATACTCACACCCACGCCCACTAGTGAAACCGCTCCTAAGATTGTTGGTGGCCTGCGTGTTGCCTGATTACGCTCTGTGGCCCAGCCTCCCCTACGTTTGACACCACTGGCCCGTGTGGGACGTCTCCTGATTATTATTTTTTTTTTCCTTTTGAGACTGGCATCAAACTTACGGCAGTCCTCCTGCCTCAGCGTCCTGGGAACTGGGCTGGAATTATAGGCTTGCCTGTCCTTGCCTGTCTGTCTGCTGGTTAGTTTTCTGTCTCCACCTGTGGCTCCTTCCCAGTACTTCTCATTGTCTCCCAGGTGCTGGCCTTGGCAGTGCACAGTCTGTCAAAACGCAGCAACTCTCCATTGGGATGGAATCCAGACACGAGGCAGGAACTCAGGCTGCCTCTGCCGCCTTCTTTTCCTCATGGCACTTGCAGGGTGCTTGAGGAGATGGCCAGCCCCTCCGTTCCTCGAACGTGTCTCTAAACCCGTTCTCACCAGACCCCAGGGATCCAAGCTCCCATGGCACAGGAGGCTAAGCATGGGATCTTCCATCCCTTCTCTCCCTCATCAGCATTCTCCACGGATGCTCCTGAGTCCAGATATGGCCCTCCTTCCATTCACTGCCCAGTGCCTGGCCTGCTTCCCTCCAGTCGGCCCTTCTGAGCAAAGCGGGGGAGTGAAAGTTGGGTTTTCTTTTGGGTTGCAGTCTGGCCATCTGGGCTTCCTCTGAAGAGCATGTGGTTTACACTCCTCACCCCAGGGCCTTCTTAGTCACGTTTGAGGCACAATGGGTGCTCTTAGTGGGTGCAATGCCCCGTCCTCCCCAGTGAAAGGCCAGCTGCAGAGTAGGAGAAGAACAAGGGCAGAATGATCTGATCAGACATCTGGGGGCCCCCTGGCATTTGGAGTGAGTGCCTGGAGAAACTAACCATTCTGGCCTGAGGGAGCTGGCAACCATTAATCTTCGTGGGTTTGACCGCTGTCTGCCCCAGAGGTCCCAGCCTACTGCATGACTCAGAATCCTCAACACTCCGCCTATTCTTCTCTGACTGAGACATTCGGGAGGCCGTTCCTAAGGCATTTTAATTCGGTAATAGCTGACCTGCCCCACCATACCCAGGCTCGCTTTCTAAACAAATTGGTTAGCATTCATCATCCCCGATACTCAACAACCTTGCACACTTGGGAAGAGCAGACTCCTGCCCCCCCCCCTGCCCATCTCCCGCTTTTCGGCACTCCACCTGGCCAGCAGGCTCCCCTCTCCGGCATGGATGAACCTAGCCGGGCAACCTTGGGCTGTCCAATAGCTGTTCATCAGGTACCTTCCAAGAGCTGAGAGCATGGGCTGAGGAGAGGAAAGACGTGGTCAGAGGTTCTTCTCTTGAACATTTTGTTCTACTGTGCCCTGTGTTATGAGTGGCAGCTGCCAGTCTTTCAACCTCTTTGTAAACTTTTCCGGAACTCAGACCACAGGCACTCCATCCAAACTGGACAACCCTGAGGAGAGTGAGGGTTCTGGAGCCACGGCGTGAAGGCATTCAAAATGCTGCAGCGCTGTGTACACACTTCCAAAGAGTGGGGCGAGGCCTTCCTGACCCTCATTTCTACCCGTATCCGGCCGTGTCAGCCGCTCCTCCTGGTGCTGGGCTCCGGGCCAGCCTCTGTGATCTTGTTGCTGGTGGTGTCAGTAGTGTCACGCCAGTGCCCCCGGCTCGAGCCGATGCAGCTGCATGGTCTTGGGTCTGGCTCCCCGTCTTTGTAAGCTCCAAGCTTCTGTTTGTGATGCACCCACTTGTGGGGCCGTTGGGAGGAGGAACTGTTAGTCACTACTTCATCCAGAAGCTTCCAGTAAGTTCCGTAATTGCACTGACGTCTATATTTCGTTTCCAAAATACAGTTGTTTACATAGGGAAGTACAGATTTTCTCCTGTTAGAACCTTTGGCCTTGTTTTGTTTCTCAAATAAAGTTCCGGCCCCTTGCTTTGGATTTGCATCTCATTTAAATCTCATTGGTCAGAGAGGCTTAAAAATATAGATTTCTAAAATTCCGTGCGTGCTTCATGAGCAATCTCTTGGGTGAGGCCCTGAACTAGACCTCCAGGGGTAAATTGGGCCTGACACCCAGAGGATGATGTATCATCATTCCTGGCCATCCAGCACACAAACATACACACACACACACACACACACACACACACACACACACACTCCCTGCAGGGGCCACGCGGAGGGCCAGCTTGCTACTGCGGCACACGGAGCAGGGCAGCTGTACACCGGGGGAATTGCCTGGGGGGGGAGCGTGGAGGTGGGGGTGGACAGAGGTTGGGAATCAAAGCTGGCAGGTGACGCAGCTCCTGGGGCCTCAAGTCCTGGCGTTCACTGGGTCATTTACCGAAGGTGCCCTGATGTTTCCCAGGCTACACAGGGCAGAGCTGGGGTGGAGGGCGGTAACCCCAGCACCACACCGAACTCGTCAGGATTTGGAAACCTGATGCTGTAGGATGATACAGTTCTAGTCACGCGACGAAGACAAGGCCAGAGCACAGCCCTCCAGACAGTGCTAGCAAACCCCGCCCTGGAGCTTCCTGAGATTTCCTTCTCCTCAGAGCACAACTCGGGGAGGCTGTCGGCATCATTCTGGTTTTCAAAAACAATTATAGAGGTCTTTGTGCACCTATCTCTGTGCAGAGTGCGGGCAGAGGTCTGATCTCAAGAATTTACGCTGTAGTAAGAGACAGTTCTTGGGTGGAGCAGCTGGGAGTGGGAGAAGGATGGTGGGTCTGGAGGCTGCCAGAGCAGAGGCAGACAGCGCAGTCTGTTAGGCCCACCTCTGAGTTTAGTTTTGAAGGGCCTGACACTGTCCAGGAGGAGGACCGGGGGAAAGTGCAAACTGGACAGGAGAGCGTGCTGGACTGAAGGTCAATCAGGGATCCATCGGTACCTCAGTAACACACATTTGCTGTGTCTGTGTTCAGGCCACTCTGAATGTCCCCCCTGGGTAGTGGGGGTGGAGGGGATAAAAGCAGAGGAGACGGGGCACAGAGGGTCATGCCAGGGGTGCCTGTGCATAGGTCAGGCCTCTGTAAGCTTTGTCTGCAGTGCGCCAGGCTCTGCCTGCCCAGCCATGGGGCCTCGTTGGCGATCAAGTTTTCTACAAAGAATCTGTGGAACGAAATCGACTGTGTTCCCTTTGTGGAGGCCATTGAGGGACCATTTGGGGGGCTGTCTAATTCTCTCAGGAACTTGGTGGGTTTTATCCCTAAACCTTGATATAGAAAGGGCGCTTTATCCCATTTCTGTCCCTGCAGCTCCCGGTGAATTGATAATCTGCCCACTGCTCTGTGCCCAGATCTGACCTTCTTGCTCTCCCACAGGCCTGCTGAGCTAGCCACCAAGTACGCAAACTTTTCTGAGGGAGCTTGCAAACCCGGCTACGCTTCAGCCCTGATGACTGCCATCTTCCCCAGGTAAGTGATCGTTTCCAGAGATGCCTGGACAGTGCGGGCTGTGGCACAGCCGTGTGGAACCTCCAGAGGGGGCATGACTTTTCTCCTGAAGAAGCAGGACTCTGCTGTAAGACCCCTCCTCTGTCTAGAAGTCCACTGGGGCCAGCGGTAGGACTTTGCTTTCGCCGGTTCTGTTCCAGCCACTCTGCTCTTGCCACATACTCCTGGTCGCTTCCGGCCTCTGGGAGTTGTGCCTGGCCTTGCAGTGTGTTTATAGGGGAGGGAGGAGGTAGAATGTGCTTCACTGGCCCGTGGAGCCAGGTGCCTCACTGGCTGACCTCAGAGAGACTTATCCGAATAAAGCAGGAATGAGGAATGCTTCCCAAAGCTCTCTGGGTTTTAGCACCTTCCCTCGATGTCCATTTTGCATTCTGCTTCAGACCTGGGCTGAAGGAAAGGCTTCTGGGTATCAGGATGCACTATTCAGCAGAGTGCCTGGGGCAGCTCTGCTCTCTGAGGGAAGGCCTTGCCTCCCATCCTTAGGAGCCTAGGCCCAGGACGTTAAAATTTGCCTTTTTGGTGTCATCCCGAACTTTGACAAGTGTGATTTTGTGTGAGCACAGCCAGTGAGCCGTAGCATGTCCCCGCCAACCCCAGGTTCCCGTGTTGCTTTTCTGTAAGCTCCTCTCTCACCCTCAGCCTCCGGCAACCACTGACCTACTCTCCATCCCTGCGATGTTTCTTGAATGTCACATGAGCGGCATCCCAGCGTGCAGCAGCTCTTAGGGGTAGCTGCTCACACCCGGCGTAATGTGGCCACAGCCCACGCATCCGTTACATACGCTAGCCGTTGGCTCCTTTTCCTTGTTGAATAGTATTCCATTCTAGAGATGGCATGCTCCGTCCACGCAGGTAATTCCAGCCTGAGACAATTCTAGAGAAAGCCACCAGAGCACTGGCGAGTGGCTTAAAGGGAGAGAAAAAGCCGTTAAAACAGAGTCTGGGTTTTATATGAATACATGTGCTCACCTTTCAGAGAGAATGCCTGGAAGTGCAGTGGGCTTGTGTCTGACACCGTATGTTTTCTCCCAGAATCTTATGTGTTTAGCTTTCTCATTTAAGCCTCTGGCCTCTTCAGAGCTCTTACTTTGTATATAGTAGCATGTAAAAGCTTGGGGTTTCTTTACTTTCATATAGGCGTTTACCGATTCCAAAATAGTGTTGGTGACCCCCTCAACACACATACATGTGTGTTGTGTGTGCGAGCACACACATGCGTATGCGAGCGCATACACACGCACTGAATTACCTGTCCACACCTACTGAAAATCAGCTGACGTGTGCAAGGCTAGTTTGCTGCTTTTGTCTGTCCTTGTGCCAATGTCACACACAACTGGACAGTCCTGTCGTTATATTAGTACAGACAGTTTCGTTCCATCCTTTTTTATTTTATCCTCCTATCATTGTGTATATGATGGGGTGGGGCCTGCCACAGCATGCCTGTGGAGGTCAGAGGAAAACTTTGGAGTGGGTTCTCTTCTTGCGCATTTCTGTGGGCTCTGGTATTAAGTCCATGTTTTCACACTTTGCAGCAAGCACTTATGCCCACTGAGTAGTCTCGCTCGCTGGCCCCAGTGGCTCTTACTCTTTTTCTCTTGCCCTGCAGCATTCGGTGGGATCTTCCGTATGACATTACATAGTATGGTTATTACAGTTTTAGCAGTTGGTAATCAGCTCGCCCTTCAGCCCCTCTCACATCTCTGGAGGATGCGGAGTAGATGTGGCTGAAACATTCAGTCCTCTAATCACGTGATTGGTCCACCTGATGTCAGCCCACATCCTGAGCTTCTCCAGGTGTCCATCAACAGCCTCTTCATTAGAATAAGAACTGTTCCCATCACCCCCAAAATCCCAAGGAGTGTGGAGTTCTGCGTGAGGTACTCCCGTCGCTCCAAAAATTATAAAAGCCCTGTCAGCCCTGGGCAAGTCATGAGCACCAAAGACCAAACATTAGAACAGAGGACCCCAACATCACATCAGGAGACCCCCAAATACCATAGCAGAAGATCCCCAGTATTGGAGCCGAAGGCCCCTCAGAAGCATGAAAGTAGGAGGAGAACTTTAGGGAAGAAGCTTATCAAGAGTGGGAGAGGGATGAGAAGAGTTATCTGGGGTGAAATAACCAAAATACATTTTACACGGGTGTGAAATGTCAAAGAATTAAAAACAAGTTTTAAAATAAAGGGACAATACTCTCCTAGTATTGTTATCTTGAAGTTTTTAGAAACCAGGACAGAGTATAAAAAATATTAAAAAATTACAGATATGTTTTTTTTTTTTTCCTAACTTCCCTTAATGACTTTTCTTTGACTCATGAGCTCTTTGAAAGTGTTTGTTTCATTTCAAGTTGTCTGGGGTTGTATGTGTAATCAGAATATACTTTCAATGATTTTGATACTTTTAAATGATTGAGATCTGAGTTATGGGCCAAAATCTGGTCCATTTTGGTGAATGTTCCTGAGAAGAGAATATTTGCTGTTACAGGGTACTCAACAAGTGATGATCAGATAAGCCTGGTTGATAGTGTTTGTCGAACTGCCATATCTTTACTGTCTTCTGTCTGCTTGAGTCTTGACAGGAGTGTTGAAATCTTCTTTCATCAGTTTCTGCTTTATTCAATTTGAAGCTGTTATTTGGTTCTCATACACTTACATATATCATCACATTTTTAGATCTCTAGATTCTGTGGTTATTTTGAAATCTTTTCACTAGTAATAATTCTTGTAAAGTTTTCCTGTGTAATGTCAATCATTGTAACTGTTCTACTTGGTTGAAATTAGCTTTATCTACTCATTTACCCCATCCGTGTGTGTGTGTGTGTGTGTGTGTGTGTGTGTGTGTGTGTGTGTATACATATATTTTCCTCATATACATAGACATGAGGAGTATACTTTTCTGTGCTCTTGATTTATTGCATGTATGGTGAGACAACAGTCCATCCTTGCCTTTAATCTGGTATCTTTATATCTTCATATTTAAGTTGGGTTTCTTGTAGACAGCACATAGTTGAGCCTTCCTTTTTAGTACAGTATGACAATGTCTCTTTTATTTGAATGCTTTTAAAATTATATGACATATATATATATAATTCTTTAATATGGTTGTGTCTAAATCTACTATATTACTATTAGTTTCCTGCTTGCTTCTTTTTGTGCCTCCTTTTGAATTAATTACATTCTGTCATTTAATTTTACCTTCACTGTTGGTTTAATAGATATAGTTCTTTGTTTTGTTTTTAATAGGCATTTTGCATTTTATAAGGTACATTTTTAATTTATAATTATTTTCCAATAACCTTCATATGGAATATAACAACCTTATGTAATATATTGCCATTCTTTGTGCTATTTTCTCATGTATTTTATATCTATTTATTTGTCTTCCTATCATAAAGCCACAGCATTGTTTTATTTATTTCTCCTTAACACCACACACATATACACATAATTTTTAAAAATAATATTTTTTGGTTTTTGGATTTGTTTTTTGTTTTTTTGTTTGTTTGTTTGTTTTGGTTTGTTTTGTTTGAAAGGGTTTTTCCTGTGTAGTCTTGGCTGTCCTAGACTCACTTTATAGACAAGGCTAGCCTCAAACTCACAGAGATCCCCTGCCTTTGCTTCCCAAGTGCTGGGATTACAGGTTTGCACTACCACACCTGGCTAAAAATAAGATACTTAAAATATACAAAGAACTCTTAAAATTCATCAATGAAAGAGAGCTACTTGGTTTTAAAATAGACAAAGAACTTATACAGGCACCCCTCAAAAGAAGATATGCAAATGGCCAAGAAGCATATAAAAAGATGTTCAACGTCACTGATTAGAGAAAGGTAAAGCAGAAGCACGAGAAACCACCTTAGTGCACAAAGCTAATGTCCAGGTAAACAGAAGAAAGGAACTGGAATGGTGCAGCTACTGTGGGAAACAGTGTGGTGGTGCGGTCATTCCTAAGATCATTATAATAGGATTAGCATGTGCTGCAGCAATTATTCCGCTAGCACAGCCAGAACAACTGAGATCAGGGACTCTAGTATTTGCACACCCAAGGTCATAGAGGCATTGTTCATAACTGCCTCAAGCTAGAAGCAAGCCCAAGTGCCCATCAGCAGATGAAGGGAAAACAAAACAAGTTTGGACAGTGAAGTATTTTTTTTTTCAGCAGGGAAAGGAGGCAAACACTGACTCACTGCAATGTGAACCCCTGAAGCTGTTATACCCAGCGCAGGAAGCCAGTCACAAAGGGGTAGATGTTGGTGACTGCAGTAACAGTCAGTAAACACACATCTCCATCTCTTGACCGAAGAACCTCTTTTAACTTTGTGTGTGTGGGTGTGTGCACGCGTGTGTGTGAGAGTATGCATGTACCTATGTGTGTGTGCTTGTGTGTGCCTGTGTTTGTGTGTCTACCACATCTGGTGGCATACGAAGTCCTTCAGTTTGACCGAAAAGTCTTTGTTATACCTTTGGCTTGGGAGGTTTTCCTAGCCGGGTAACAACTTTTCCTACACCCACACATGCTTGCAGGACTTTAAAACAACTCCATTTCTTTTTGTCGCCACTACTTGTGATCTTATTGAATTACTCAATAAGCACTAGTTTGGGGCTCACTGTTTTCTTTGTTTAACGCTTGCATAATTTCTGCCAAGAAATTTTCTCTTCTTCTGTACTCTTTCAGAAAAGCATTTGCATTTTTTTTTCTGCTGCTTTTTGAGGTTTTTCTCTATGTCGATGGTGTCTACTATGATGTTTATTTTGCTTGAGGGTATATGGAGTCATCGTTTTATTTGTTTTGTCTGATTTCTTCCTTTGGTTATATCTATAGCTAAGTCTAAGCCACATTATAAATAATTGTCAAGGCAAAAACAACCCAAGCACACATTTTGCATATTTTTAGATTTCTTTTTCTTTTTCTTTTTCTTTTTTTTTTTTTTATTTCTGTGTGTTTCTTTAGGTCTTTTGTATCTTTTGTCTGTCTCTCTCTCTTTTTCACATCCATGGTTTTTGGGTTCTTTTTATTTTATTTTATTTTTTCCTGCTTATGAACATGGTTATGGCTCCCCTAGGCTTGTGAATACTTGGTATCCAGTTTATGGAACTGTTTGGGAAGGGTTAGAAGGTGTGGCCTGATTGGAGGAAGTGTGTCATTGGAGGTAAGCTTTGGTGTTTCAAAAGTCCATGCCATTTCCAGTTAGTGCTCGCTCTCTCTCTCTCTCTCTCTCTCTCTCTCTCTCTCTCTCTCTCAGCCTTCAGCTGGAGGACCAGACATTTGCTCTCGGCTACTTCTCCAGCCTCATGCCTGCCTGCCATACTCCCTTCCCTACTCTTCTCATAAACCCTAACTCTCTGAAACCGTCAACCCCACATAAACAATTTCTTCTGTAAGTTGCCTTGGTCGTGACAGTGGAAAAGCGACTGAGGCAAGCTGTTTTAACGCTCTTGTCTGCTGATTCTGGAATGGTTTCTGGTTCTTTACCTGGTAATTTTTACTGGACATAATAGGTTTTTATACTTTTCTGTGCTAGATTTTGTTGTATTCCTTAATGGCACTAGATTTTGGTACATTTAGCTAAGTTACTTGGAAACAGTAGTAGCCCTTGAGGCTTGCTTTAACAGCATTAGCAGGTCTTGAGCAGTCTTTTTCTCTAGAGCCATTCATCCTCCTGAGAACACTGCCAAAGCCTGTGTTAGCAAATAATTTCACTCTTGCTGATGCATTTCCAGTCTGCTTTATGTGAATAGAAACAGCTCCCAGTCTGGTATGAAGACTGCAATTTTTGTTTTGTTTTGTTTCCCAAGACAGGGTTTCTCTGTGTAGCCTTGGCTGTTCTGGACTCAGTTTGTAGACCAGGCTGGCCTCCAAGTCACAGCAATTCGCCTGCCGCTGCCTCTCTGAGTGCTGTGATTACAGGCATGCCCCATCGCGCCCTGCGCTTTAGTCTTTGTCTGTTTGTTGTTGTTTTAACTTCTTCCTGAGTCTTAGCCTCTGAGTGTTGGTCCTCACATGTGTGCACAGATTCTTACTTGGCGGAAGACTTGGGAGGTGCCCTTCTGCAAATCTTCAGAGCTTTCTGTGTTGCTGCTCTCTCTCATCTAAAGCAGTCTGTCCTTCCCGAGTGTTGGCGTGTCTGCTCAACTGAGGACGACCTCCACGCTTGATTCCCATCCTCACTGCAGGTTGGACACTGTGACCATGCAGGGAGCTAGGCCCTATGAGACTCAACTGTGTCTGTTTCTGAAGGCCATTGTCTCATACGTTTTTCTAGTTGTTAAGTTTGGAAGATCAAACTCATCCCCATAGTCCATGAGAGCTAAAAGCAAATGTCCCCTCATTCTGTTTGTCTGTCTGTCTGTCTGTTTGTAGCACAGATGGCATAGAACTGTGTGGCAGAAGCTGGCCTTGAGCCCCACCTCTCACATGCTGAGATGAGGGGCATGCACCACCATGCCCGACCTCTCTCATCTTTTTTTACCTAGCATTTCATCGTGTAGGTGTTCCATATTTTAATTGCTGTTCTCTTTTGATGGACACTTTCCAAACTTTACTCTTGAAGATACTACTTTAGGAATAACCCTTTTGTACATCATTTTCACACATGCAACATTATGTAGAAAAAAGTGCCATTTCCAGAGCAAACGCGGAAAGCATTTTTAATTTCAGAAGTTGTCTGCAAAGCCGTCTTCCATAGTGGCTTTTAACCTTTGCCTAATGTGTGTTAGTTTCTGATGACACTTTCTGCCATAATTACTTGTCTTGTTTCTTTGACAAAATACCTGAAAACAGTGACCTAAGGACAGAGGGTTGTTCTTGTTACGGTTGGGGAGGATGTACCCCAGCATAGCCAGGGAGGCGTGGCAGCAGGAATGTGAGGCTCTGGTCACGTTGTGCCTACAGTCAGGAAGCCTGGATCCCCCTTTCTCCTTTCCATCCAGTCCAGGATCCCAGTCCATGGAATTGCGTCACTCATTCATAGTCGGTCTTCACACCTCACATAACCTAGCCTGGATAAACCGCCCACAGACACCCTGAGACTTGTTTTCACAAGGATCCTGAATCTCCTTAAGTTGACAGGAAAATTAACCATCATGCCATATGTGGTGTACACCTTTAATCCGAGCACAGGCAGAGGCAGGTGGATCTCTGGGAGTTCGAGGGCAGCTTGGTCTACGGAATGAGTTCTAGAACAGCCAGGGCTATGTAGTGAGACCCTGTCTCAAAAGAAAAAAAAAAAAAAAAAAAAAATGAAGCCCCACACTTTCTCCTTGTTTTCTT